>NC_135018.1:2597500-2900000 GCF_051020955.1 Megalopta genalis
GAAACTACTTGTTGAAACTAGTAGACTAGTCCCTCTATCGTCTAAAAAAGAATTCAGGTTGTTTAGTCCAGTTTTAAAAAAGTTGCAGCGTTCTAAAAGGCGTACGAACACTTTTGCAGGCCAGTGTACGTGTCGCGAATGTTAGTACTTAAAATCATTTCATGCGAAACTGAAAACAACATTTATTCGCGAAACATCGATTTCTAATGAAGAAGCTTCTTTCGGACCTAACGCTTCTTATTGCTTGATACTTGCGAGTAAAAATTCCCTATTTTCCAGATACTTACGCTAAGAAATGTAGAAATTACATTAAGAAATATAGTTTCGATGTTGTCGTACACATTTCTAATGCTGGTGTACTTTTTTCGGTACTGCGGTTTTATAGCTAATTTCGATCTAGTAAGTACAAAATTCGAAGTTATTCTATTTCCAAAGTAATTATGCGATTACCGTTCCTTGTGCATTTCACTATTATGATCTGACAGTTCTCCTTTCATGTGTATCTAGCTAAAGTCTTTTATAGAAGATATACAGAATGATTTCGCAATTCTGAAAAATGCAGCAGAAATTGAAATATTTAAGAAGCAGATCAGAAAGTCGAACCGACTCACTTTTTTGGTTTTAGGTAAGAACTGTCGACAAATGTCTCTTGATAATGATGCATTGGAAAATGTTTGCATCCTTACGATTTCTAGAGAACAATCTACGCGTCGCAATTTTAACTGAAAAAGGAACAATCTATTCTATAATTCGAATATTTGCTAAATAATAATAATAATGCCTTAAATATTACACTCCTAGTTGCTGGAGTAACGTTTATTAATTCTTGATATGAGTTGCAATGCTTCGTTAAGTGTTGACTGGTTATGAAAGTACTTTATCAGATTTCGTTTAAAAGATCCACTTTGAACAGAAACTTTTTCAAGCAGGTTTTGGAATGTACGGTTTAGGAGATTCTAATCATTGTTTCCAGGAAAACAATATCAGTGATCATTAAAATGCGTGCACCCTAATATTGCTTTCCTTCGTCCTCTTCCGAATCAATTGCTTGCGAGTTATTTGTAGAATGACTTAAATAGAAAGGAGCATCGGTGCTTTATTCCGTCAAAGCCAGAATCTCGCCTACATATTAATACACAATTAAACATAATTCTGTATTTCAGGCTATGCAATCATTGTACTCCTCATGTACATTTTGTTTATACTTATTCCCACGTTATTGCAATCGAAGTACCAAGTGCACTACCTTAGATTTATTGGATACTTTTACAATGAGAGAAGCAGGGAGAGTGACTTGGTATGCGTACAGATCGTAGTGACGGGTTCACTTGGAATATTGGCGATAGCATCTACCGAAGCAACGCTAGGAATTTACGGCTTCTATTTATCAGCACTATTTCAAATTGTCAGGTACGCTTACTGCAGTGTCAACCGTAACAATTGATATTTGTTGTCATGTCGTTTATACATATAGGCTCACACGTCTTTCGCATCGACGGAAATCAGCTTCCTCGTACTTTATTTAGGCTACGCGTCCGCTAATATTGCATTCGGTACTTGACTAACAAGGAATCGTTTCCAAGTGTATCACGTCGATTTTAATGATATTTTAGTGTAATATAGTTTGTTGGAAAATATTTCGCACGTATTTCGCCGTATCAACAGTGATCCGTATGTAGGATGTGGAAAGAATGGTTTTTGCTCACGAACTCGAGGATATTCTTTTTTCAATCTTATTTGTTAACTGTTTATCGATTATTGTGTAATCTCGTACGTGTAATCTATAATTGGGAATAACATAATGCAGAAAGGAACGAAGTATATTCGCGAATTTCGAAAATCGGTTCGCGTTGGTAGAAACAAAAATTCTATTTTCGAATTCGATCATTTCAACATATAAAATGACGTGTCAACTATGTTCCCGTCTAGTTATCGAATACGAAAATCAGTCGACGATGCAGCTACGTTAATTACATCGTCCTTCGTGGACATCCGCCCTGCTGTGATGATGCACCAAAGAGCCATTAAGTTGGTACTTTCATTTCTGGTACTTTCATATTATATTGCAAACGATATATTTATCGAATAATCTATTATCCTCTTATTTTGCATGTTTTTCGTTTTGCGCTCTCCGATCATTCGAATGATTCAACACTTGATATTCGCAACGAAAGACGCGCCGAATCTGTAGGAACCGATATGATGATTTCTTCTTTAGCGGCACTTCTTACAGCTGTCTTGTCGTTCGCAGTAGATTTATATCGCGTAAGTACTAGTAGAATTACAGAAAAGAGATAAGTAAATTTTATATTTCATTGTTATATTAATATATATTATTACTAGTGCATTATTATTACAATATTATTATTGCCTTGTCATTGTAATATTATTATAGGATTATTATAGCAATGTTATTGTTGCATTATTATATTGCAATATATTACATTGCACAAAATAAAACGAGGCAATTATTGATGTGTAACAGGCCTTTTTATCGATCACGGAGACGAGTTTGCTTGTCGAGTTTCTTATTTCTACCACAATGGTAACAGGGCACGTGTTAATCATATTTATAGATAATTACACGGGGCAGACACTGACGGATAATAGTGTCGTAGTGTTTAATGAAACGTAAGTCGAAGACACTATTCCTTTGCACCCCCGAAAAAAGAAATATTTCGATCGTCAGTCAGAGAATTAATCGCTATTTGAAATCAGTTGCATCGGTTAAGTTAGAGTTGAGCGTGGAATTATTGGAAATTATGCAATAATCTGTTTGTTATATAGAAGTATATGTCATAAGGGAATAATACAGTTAAGTTGTTGAATGAAATAGATACAATTCGTTGTGGTATAGAGTGCCACTCGAATCGCAGAAATTAGTGCTGCTCATATTGCTGAGAAGTTCGATCGAAGTACAGTTTAATATCGGAGGTTTATTTGTGCCGTGTTACGAAGGCTTTGCGAGGGTAAATCGTTGCTTCTCTATCGTATCAAGAGTCGACACCTTCGACAAGCCACACTCAAGCCGTTTCTTTTCTTTTTCAGATGATGAGCTCGTCAGTCTCATATTTCACTGTTCTCTATTCGGTCTAGTAGAACATTCTGGAAGCAATGGTGCTCGTAGTAGTTATCACGCCATCGTACATTTATATATTCCACGTGCTTCAATAGAATGACCGCATCGTTCGCAAAGGTAAATCCTAGCGGTAGTTCTTAAAATCGTAATATTCGTACGTCTTTCGGATGAGCGAAAGGATCTGCGTAGTCTTGCGATTCGAAGTTCGCTATTTCGTGGCAAAGGAACGATATCTTGCGCTGCTGATAAGATGCTGTCGTTAGATGCGCCGACGATATTTGAAGGTCGCGCTGATTGGGAAATCGCATCTTTTCAGCAAGGACCAATCGACGCGATTCCACTTCACGGCAGCGGAAGCCGTCGTTCGGACTCTCAAAAACGGGACTGCTCGAGCTTCGGAAGACGCTTCAATCTTCTCGCGATCGCTACCAAGCAGAAGGCATTCACACAACTTCGTCGCGAACTCTCGTGTTTACACTTGGAACGAACGGTCGAGTCGACCGTCTCTTTTCACGAAATAGTTGTGCACGCAATCACCATCCCACCAAACGGATCCGATCGCCTACGATTAATTTGGCGGGCGATGTATCAGCGACACGCGAGTCTACGCGCGTCCCCAGTTGATTCAATCCGGGCCTTACAACGCCGGGATGAGACGTACAAACCCGCGCATTACCGTCAGTGCTCGCATCGTCGATGTAGGAACCAGAGACCGTATCGAAAATTTTATGTGACGTTACTTACTCGATTCACTTATTGACCAGCGCAATTGCAGTTGACGTGAAAATCGTTGCTAGATCTTCGAACACAGTTTACATTAAGGCACAATGAGCGATGTCTTGGAAACATTGTTATCAAATCTTTGTACCTCAGCGGCGCCACTCGAGTGCAAAGGGTTAACTTTAAGTTTATCTACCGCTTTGTTCTGTTATATCTTTATTTGACCATGCATCGAGGATTTGTCAGTCAGTAGATCGCTGCATTATTATGGTTAGAAAAATATATAAAGCAACCTGTGTATGGTATTAGTTTATGTACCTTGACAATTCTACATTTTTACAGCGATGTGGAAAAGTGAGTGCAGATCTTCTGTAGTCGAATGAATTTTTTAAATTGCACTTGATCTTTCTGGATATGTTAGTACCGGTTTAATAGATGATGCCCAGATAAATTTGTGCGAAGATCGTGATTGTTTGAAATGACAAAAAGATATCAAAAGTACACGTTTATCAACTTTTTCATGTGAGCTTATAACGATAATTTAAACACTGCGTTTCATAAGTATCGACAACTTTACATACGTATACGCATGCTGGAAGTGGCGAAATCGGTTGACTCAGAGACAAGGTACGGCCACTAAAAAACGTGAAGATCTCCATCCAGTTTTTGATCGTAATCGCTAAAGAGCTGCTACTTTCAAGAGCTTTAATTAACCAAGAAGAAATTTCGGTTCGTGTAAAAAATTTTCTTAGACATTGTCAGTAGCTCCTCTGATATCTCAGCAAACTCAAGTCATTTGTTTAAATTTGCAAAAAGTTATTGCAGTCAAGGAGGTGTCTGTTCGCTTTTCCAGACCACTGTGTACGTAGATCACATTCACAATTCCGAACGAAATAATGAGATAAAAGTTATCAAGAATATCTAGTTGCTGTTCACATCGATACTACGAATAGCCGTTGAAGAATGCATTTATTCTCTAGATAAAAAGGTTGAAACTAAAAGTAATGGTTGAAATAACTCGGCTCGTTTTTGTTTCCGCTATGAATCGATTAATATTTGATTACCATTGCCCCAGTCTGCCGATGACATAAATCGATTCCGAGCGGATACGAATAAATTGAACAAATTTCAATTCATTACACAACGGAAATAGCATAGCTTGAATAAAATATGGTGCCGAGCTGTAGTTGGACGACACGGCAAATTCTCTATGCAGTCATTCGTCGCCACCGCGTGAAATGGACGTGTTTCGAAAGAACTATACCACCTACTATTGCATCTTACGCTTCACGGGGCTCTGGCCTTTCGATGAATCTGTCTTATCGAAGCTTCACAGAATCTGTTTTTCGTTAATTCCAGTGTCCTGTATAGTGATTCAGGTGATTCAATTTTCCAGCGTCTCGCAGAATTGTATTTCTACGTAATTTCATTCAAAATGTTCTCCACAATTATATATCTGTGCGCCCGAATGCGTACACATAGTTTCGCTATGATTTTTATTAATTAAGGACAGTTGTCGCATGTCTCGCATATTGTTTCACGTTTAATGCTAGATACATTTGTTTTGTAATTTCTTTCGTTATATCACATGCTAGTCTGTAGTATTCTATATGGATATGTGCACACGTGTCATTCGAGATATTGTTCTATGCGAAGCGACAACCAATGCGGGGGTTACCCTCGAGAAAATTCCACGCGTTGTCGTGGTAAGAATTTTCCTCAAGTTTCGTTTGAAACAAAAACGGTTTATTTAATCGCTGACAGAAACGGCAGTTGATTTTCATCTGCTTTCATCTAGCTAATGACATGCCGCGACTCGCTGCAATGTTTCACGTCGACGCTTTCGTCTTTATCATCCGTGTGCTTCACTCTACGAGCTACAGGGTGTCCCAAATTATTATACAAACGGGAGTCGAGGGGTTCGTGTGAACATTTGAAATAACTTTTTCCTTTACAAAAATTTTCTCCGAGGCATCGTTAACGAGTTATTAACGAAAACAGTGACCAATGAGAGGCGAGCGCGACCAGCGCCTTTGCGATTGGCCTTGCGGCCAATGCCACGTCGCGCTAGCCGTCTGACGCAGCGGCGGTAGTCGCGAGGGCGGAGCGTCAGCAGTGCTCGCCTCTCATTGGTCACAGTTTTTCGTTAATAACTCGTAAACGAAGCCGCTGACTGCATTTTCGCTAAGGAGAAAGTTGCTACGAATGACCTCAGGAATCCCTTGTTTCCCTCTTGCACAATTATTTTGGGACACACTGTATTTCTTTCCTATCATTACTTTCCTTATTTTGCCATCTCTCTCTCTCTCTCTCTCTCTCTCTCTCTCTCTCTCTCTATCTATCTATCTATCTATCTATCTATCTATCTATCTATCTCTCTATCTCTCTATCTCTATCTTTCTCTCACTCTCGCTCACTCTTACCTATTCTCGCTCTCATCCTCTCTCTTTCTCGTTTTCTCCTTCTCGTTTCCTCTTTCTCGTTCTCTCGCTAGCATTCGCAACGAGCTTTGGCCATTCGAAACTGCTTATTGTGACCCGAGCACCGTTTATTCGCGTGCAACACTTTCCCAAATCGTACTGCATCAACTCTCGCGAAATGCTCAACGCCAATCGCACGTGTCATTCGATTTGCTGTTCAATTTTATTCACCGAATTAAATTTATCTGAGCCTTTTTTTTCTCCCCAGTCCGATATAAACCAGAAATCGCTTTAAAATGAAATATTACATTTTCTAGGCGAACAGATTACAATATGTAGAAATTACGGTACAGAATTTAATTACGTTTTTATCATTTTCCTGTCCGATGTTATTATTCTTTTTACGATACCTTGGTTTTATCATCAATTTTCCATTAGTAAGTACATAACCTCAAACGGCTGTCGCGTTGCTTTTCACTGAATGGAAAAATTAATTAATCGATTGTTATAGCTTGCGAATCGCGAGTCTAACTGTCACAATGTAACTACAGGTGAAATCTTTCATAGAAAACATAGAAAATGATTGCACCACGATCCAGAATCCGATCGAGGTGAAGATGTTAACGAAATGTATAGAAAGAACGAAGCTCGTAATTCAACTTTTTATTGGTAAGAATATTCTGCTATAGCACCACGCATGAAAAATATATATAGTTTATTATTATTATTATTATTATTTAGATTATTATTATTTCTATCAAGAAATTTGAAACTTTTATTTCTATTTATGACGCCACCGAAAAATGAAATAATTGAAATAATCGAAAACTTTCTAGATCCTCTGACTAATTTGCTAATCATTTGTGCACAGTGGCGACCATATATTTATGGATAGTAGACAAAAAACACGGCGTAACCTTTTTAAAAAAATAGACTAAATCTCTAGAATTTTTTTAAGATGACAATATTAGTTAAAAAAAAAATCCAAGTTATCTAGTTCAGTTTTAAAAGAGTCACATACCGTTTATCCAAGCGTTCTTAAGTATACGGCCGTCACTGTACATTAAGACATTTAAAGTCGACATTAGTGCCCGTCTAAAAGTAAAATAAATTGCCACGCGTGATAGCTTCGGTAATAGCGACTTAAGCGAGTTCATTCTTTGATAACAATCCTTCTAAATATCATCGAATAAAAAACACGATTTCGCATTCCAGGTTTGGCAATCTTAACAATCTGCGCTTTAAGCCTGAAATTAGTGACCCCTACAATTTTTCATTTGAAATGCCAACTTCACTTTCTACAATTCTTGGGATTCTTTTACTTTGAGCACAGCAAACAAGCTGACTGGGCTAGCATACATATCACAACGACCGCCGTATTTGGTTTATTCATTATCGCATGTACGGAAGGGTCGCTCGCAGTTTTTGCATTGTACTTGTGCGGATTGTTTAAAATCGTTAGGTACGTCCAAAGCGGTATTTATTACAATTTCCACGCGGTAAACGATATATTGCAACTGTCTATTTTGATTTGAGCCACGTATATCTGTGCTACTGGAAAAAACTAATTCTTGTAACACCGTTCACATATATGCTACTCTTCCATTAATTGTTCCGCTAATGTGTAATGTTTTAACATCAACTTCTTCACGGTTTTTGCGTTTTTGTAGCGAATAATACGAGACAGCATTATACAAGTTTCACGAGTAAAACTAATACGAAGCAACTGTATCCGATCGAATCCTTTTTACCGTGGAATAAATTAGGCTGTCCCATAAGTTTCTTTCTTTTTTACGATTACACGTTTCCCGTACCCGGTGATCGCCTAAATGCTTACACACACACACACACAAACACACTTGTATAAAGCAACAGGCAGAGCTGCTCCGAACCGAAAGAAGCTACATACAATAAATTCTGCCTAATTGACGCTAAGATTGTACGCAAAAATGGACACTTAGGGAAGAGGAGATGCGATTAATCGAGCCTCGCGGCTCATTCTTCTAGTTAACCTTTTAGGCACGACGCGCCACTATAGTGGCTTCCGCGGATGTCATCTCTCTGAACGACGCGCCACTATAGTGGCTTTCGCGGATGTCATCTCTCTGGACGACGCGCCGCTATAGTGGCTTACTCTAATAGCTCGCTCGGTCATCGTTTGAATTAACACGTTGAATGCCACGGGGGTCACCGGTGACCGGCACTTAACTTGGTGGTGACGCCATGGGGGCCACCGGTGACCGGCGCGCCCAAAATTGATAGAAATATATATAATTTCAAACAAATGTCAACATCTAAAATTTGGTATTATTACCATCGTCAATTCGAACAGTGACCCCTGTCGCAATTAACATGTCAAACATGGTTATATATTATATATTATTATAATATATTATTATATATTATTATATTATATTATTATATATTATATATTATTATATTATATATTATATATTATATATTATATATTATGTATTATATATTATATATTATATATTATGTATTATATATTATATATTATATATTATATATTATATATTATATATTATATATTATATATTATATATTATATATTATATATTATATATTATATATTATATATTATATATATTATATATTATATATTATATATTATATATTATATATTATATATTATATATTATATATTATATATTATATATTATATATTATATATTATATATTATATATTATATATTATATATTATATATTATATATTATATATTATATATTATATATTATATATTATATATTATATATCATATAGTATTATATTATATATTATATATTATATATTATATATTATATATTATTATATTATATATTATATATTTCAACATTATATGTATCACATAAAAGAAAATTCAGCGTGGCGCCACGGACAATTTTCGTAAAACCGGCGTGGCATTCAACGTGTTAAATAATCGTCTTCATATGCATTGTTTCACACTTCTTTTGTCGTCACATCGATTTACAATATACAGACTTATCTTAACAATATAACTGTTAACAATATATCCGTATCTTAACAATATACAGACACTCTGTACAGTACATATCAAACTCTGCCGTCCAGAGAAATAGCCTCGCGCAGAATTCAGCCGTACCTAAAAGGTTAAAGGATCGAACAATCGTATCTCCTCCTCGCAAAATCGTCCATTTTCGTTTACAAGCCGAAGGACAATCGGAGAGGATTGATCAACATACGAAAATTTCTGTTCGTCCAGTTATCGAATAGAAGGGGCAGTCGACAACGCGACTAAGTTTATTACAGCGAAGCCTATAGCCATCGGCCCCGCCATGGACATGCACCAAAGAGCATATAAGTTGGTATCTTTACGTAGACATTAGCGCAACCATAATCTAATCGTATATCGAATTACTGTTTTCATTACGTGTGTTATTAATATATCTCGCGTGTTGCGATCGTGGACTTACGGGGAACGTGAATGAAAAGGCTCGCTAAATCTGTAGGGAACAGCGTGCTGTTATCGTATTTATTAGCGATTATAGTGGTCGTTCTTTCGTTCGCTATGAACTTGTATCGGGTGAGTATCGATTAGACCGTCGATTATCAGCTCCGATCAATTTTTCTTTTTTTTGATGATACATGATTTCTTGGTTTTGCAACAGGCTTCTGTGATGCTGTCCGACATCAAGAGTATAGACGATTTCATTATGTGCGTCGTGATAGTCGTAACGCATCTGATAATCATATTTCTAAATAATTACAGCGGCCAGCAGCTTGCCAACAGTAGCGTCGATGTTTTCTATCATACGTAAGTGCCCAGATTTCTGTCCCTCGCTAAAAACAAACAAAAAAGCTATCCTCGTCCTCGATGCGAAAAATCGTAAAGCTTGATCGAAGAACTGCGATCGATCGAGAAAAAAAATCGTGCAATTCGAAAAGCTCTGTTCGCTATTTTGAATCGTCTCGGTACACGGTTCACGTGAAAAAAAAGAAACGAAAAAATGAAAAATACGATCGATTAGATGTTCAATGTTAAATTATCGATATTATCCACGACGGAACAAGCGTAACGAGAAAATAACAGAACGGCGCTGTCGAATGAAACAGATACAACTCCTCGTGGTACAGTATGCCACCGAAGTCACAGAAAATGTTGCTACTCGTACTGATGCGAAGCGCGCCCGAAGTGCACTTTAATCTTGCTGGTTTATTTAATCCGTGTTACGAAGGCTTCACGACGGTAATGGACCACCTACGAATGCCGTTTTTATTATCGTTTTTCATTCGATTGGTTTAAGACCGAAGACGATTTTCATTTCAGATGATGAGCTCGTCCTTTTCATACTTTACTGTACTTTATTCAGCCTAAAGGAACCATTTAGACACACCACGGTCTTGGTAGCACGTTATCAACGACGATTCACGATCGGGGACGTCGAATTGAAAAAAAAAACAATAGAATTCTACACAGCCGAAATTTTGTTGACGGGGCGATCGCGTCTCCGTCGAAGATGATCGAAACTGGAAGCATCGATGACGATGACAAGGTGCTGGGAAATGGTGTAACCGGACAAACGAACCGGCAACTAACAGTCTCAAGTTTCGGATGATCAGCTTCGCGGGTCAGCTTCGCGCTGATCCATGACAACCGTGAAATTTGTCGACTGTTCTTTTAATCGAGCACCGTGTACACCGCCGAAAATTTTTGGCTATCCGAGCACCGTCGGTTTCCAGTACGAACGGAGAACACAATGAGAAAAGAATTCCAAAATTCGAGGAATAGTTGCCGCACTTACCGAACTTCGCTTTCCGCAGCTCCATTGTTCGTGGCCGATTGAAGTATTTCAACAGAAGAAGAATAACATGTAACCCGGAAGAATCGGCAGCCAAGCGAAGTATAGTTAAGTTACGACACTTCAAGAGCGTGTTCACTTTGAAATAAAACGGCGTGATCATGGTCGGTTGAAGTAACAGCTGTTGTTCCGTTCTTCTCATTTATTTCCACTCGATCGGCGTAAATTCGCGCGCTGTTTATTCAATCTTTAAACATAACACCGAGTTACATAGCTGTGTACATTATATATACATCTACATACATTAATAAAAATCTCATTACAAGATTGATTGATCCGCGTCGATTTTCCATAATCGTTTGTAAGATGCCATTCGACGATTAAGTTCAACAGTGAATTTGATTAGAAATAATGACGATAATAAGTCTGATTTGGCAAACTGCGAGAAGGTGAGTGAAACCCACGGGATACAATACTTTATTCGCGCGTAAAGATGATTACGATCTGCAAAAAGGTTTTCCATCGAGCGCGAAACCTTCAGATTTAGATAAGAAATTGCACGGAACGTTGAAATGTTTACATTCACACGACACAATCGACTTACTCGCGTTTCGTCGGCGCCGATCCTTTCCGCTCGATGCGCGCGATGCGCTCGTTTCGTCGTCTCTTTCTATCCGCACGTGATTCGCGCCTCGTTTCTCACAACAATATTACTTTGCCGAACACTGTCCCACTCGTATCTCCATGGTCTTCGCAACATAACAGCGGCGAACGAGATAGACGATTGATCGACACCGTGCGCAACGCCGTAAACCAGCCACTCCCGGTAATCAGTTCGAGGCATTCGTCGTAATTAAATCGATCGGGAGGGTACCAGCGGAAGTGTTTAATAAGCGTTATTACGCCGAGCATCTGCAGGTTCGTCGGAAAATCAATGTAATTGCGAGATGGAATGAATAAACTGTGTGTCCGAGGCGTTGTCGGACGATTTCGCCTCGCTCCCGTTCAGTCTTCGTCGAGGAGCGATCGCGAAAATGGCCGCGATCGAGGAAGAGTACAAAACCTATTGCTTCCTGCTCCGTATGATGAGCCTTTGGCCCTTCGAGAACTCGTTCGCGACGAAACTTTGGAGGATATTGTTCTCCATGATGCCGCTGATTTGCATCTCCATTCAGGTAATCGAAAATTCATCTCGTCTTCGGGCTGCAGCGCGCGCGCCACGTTCGTTCAACAAGCGTCGCCCGTTTCGAAAATTCTTGTTACACTCATTTCTCCCTAATTCGCGGGCTGAATCGCAAACTAAAGTGGACAATTTCGGGAGAGGCGACACGATTATTCGAGCCGTGTGACTCGTTTTTATAGTTTAGATATATATATAATACAGTGTAATGCAGTATATATACATAATATATGTATATTTTATAATATTATTTATTTATTAATCATATATATATATATATAATATATAATATTTTTTATAATATAATAATATATAATATATACTTTATAATATTTTTATAACATAATAATATATAATATATGCTTTATAATATTTTCTATAATATAATAATACATAATATATACTTTATAATATTTTTTTATAATATAATAATATATAATATATATTTTATAATATACATATAATAGGGTATATAATATAGTATAATATAGTACATAATATAGTTTGTAGCTGTCGACGCAAGGCTCGAAACAATCGTATCTCCTCTCCCCGAATTGTTCACTTTTGCGAATTACGAAGAATTTACTGTGCTCGTAAAAAAAAGCTTGCGTTTACGTTTAACCCTACGCTTAGCGGACAACTTCTTTTCAGATCTCGCTAATTCCCGCCGACTATACGTTCAGGAATATACTGTTGGTACTAACGTTTGGTTTGCCTTTGCTCTTGTTCTTTTGCCGCTACGTCGGCATTATCTATTCGTTTCCGACAGTAAGTGACGAAGAACGCCGCAAATCGCTTTTTTACATTACGCCCACCAAAAGTTATGGTATTTACATTTGTTGGGCAGGTGTGCCCGTGTGATCGTAACAGTCGTATTTTGGTTTCTTTCTATGTGACTTCAGATCAGATTTATTTTCGCAAGTTTGCAATCCGACTTCAGCACGCTGAAAAATCCGGACGAGCTCAGGATATTGTCGAAACACGCATACAGTTCGAGGCGTGTCGTCCACGTATTTGTGTGTAAGAATTGTGTGATTTTAACCGTTGCTTGAACAATGTTTTTTTCGTGCCGTTAACCTCTTAGGTACGGCTGAATTCTGCGCGAGGCTATTTCCCTGGACGGCAGATTCTGATGTGTACTGCACAGAGTCTGATACTCTATATACAGGGTGTCCCAAAAATGTCTTGTAATCCGAAAGTGGCGGGTTCCTCGGACCATTTGAAGCAACTTTTTCCTTTACAAAAATTTTCTTCGAGGCACCGTTAACGAGTTATCAACGAAAAACAGTGACCAATGAGAGGCGAGCTCGGCTGGCGCGAGGCGATCGAGCCAATGAGCGGAACTGGGCTTCGCGCGCTGGTTGGCTGGGCCGCCTCGCGTCAGCCGTACTCGATTCTTATTGGTCACTGTTTTTCGTTAATAACTCGTTAACGGTGCCTCGGAGAACATTTTTGTAAAGGAAGAAGTTGCTTCAAATGATCCAAGGAACCCGCCATTTCCGGATTGCGAGACATTTTTGGGACACCCTGTAGACTGTTGTAAATCGATGCGAAGACAAAAGAAGTGTGAAACAATGCATATGAAGACGATTATTTGATTCAAACGATGAGCGAGTGAGCTACTAGAGCAAGCCACTATAGTGGCGCGTCGTTCAGAGAGATGACATCCGCGGAAGCCACTATAGCGGCGTCTCGTTCTGAAAGATGACATCCGCGAAAGCCACTATAGTGGCGCGTCGTGCCTAAGAGGTTAATTTTATGTTGAACTGCGACCACATTGCGAATCGGAGACCGCGGAATACGCTGCGACGGGAGGATGAGACTTCGTTACCATTACCATTATAGCACAAGCATGTCCCCAAAGCCCTTAGACAATGGAACGACTAATTAAACGCTCGTGAAATCAGTTGTTTCGATATTTCTTTGAATTATACCCAAACATGTCGCGAATCAAATGTATAACGAGTTCGATAATAATCGTTCGACTAATAATCTAATCAACTCCGAGGAGTGATTTCTTTCCTAAACGCGAGCCTAAATAAATAAAATACGTATCCCTTACTTTTTGATCCTCTATAACATATCCAAAAACCAAAGCAATCGCAGGCGGACGCCTAAAAGAAAAACCTTCCTTGTCATTCGTCGTTCTTCACTCTGTAGAAGATAAAATGCCGATCGTCTCAAAAATGTTTAAATCGCCGCTTCGAAAATGTTCAAAAACGATATCAAATTGAACGAATTAATTGCATCGAATTAACATTTATTGCGAACAGTTACGAGTAGTATAAACGTATTATATTCGCGACACGCGGCATTTTCGCAGCAACCTGATAACTGAGCCGTTTATTTTGAAAGTGGCATAAGTCACTTTGTTTTTAAGTCGATATATTTATTTATTAAGGGTTTGCGTTTGAACACGTTTAAAAATATGGATGCTAACTTTCGAGAAGATTTGCTTGTATTTGTTATCTCAGGATACTGATATTTTTCTCAGTATAAATAATTTCGTATAAACATTAAAAAATCATCACTTTTCATTACGGCAAAGTGACTTATGCCACTTTCAAGATAAACGGCTCAACTTAGTACGGCTGCTAAAAAAAACGGAGAATTTTTGATGGAACGCTTGCGACTACGGATCGCAACGGATCCAATCGTTGAACACTTATATCACGTTGCCATTTCATGCAGACGAACTGTTGTGAATTCTAGGTATAGCTTGCGGAGCGTTCGTTTACGGGAACATTATCGTCTTCGGCCCCCTAATACTCGACGCGCTCCTGCCGAGGAACGAGACCCGAGCGCATTCGTTGCACTCGTTCGGATTTTTGGTTGACTCTGACAACAGAGCGTCCGTCTATTGGGTGTCGGTTTGCCTGGTAGTGGGCGCTATGTCCGGAGTGACGACGATCATTTGCTCCGAGTCGACGCTTTTCATTGTCAGCCAATACTGTTGCGGATTGTTCGAGATTGCCAAGTACGATCCAATGAGCGACCGTTTTGTCATATTGCACAGATTTTCGTCTTCGCGGCTTCGCATCGTAGGTGTCGTTGCATACTCCTCGCCGTGCATCACGATCGATAGAAATCGGCGAGTAGGAGAGGCCGTGCGCGACGAACAAATATCGCCGATCGATGAAACCGTAGAATAGCGTTGCTTTATAATGGTACCGTCAGTTTCGAACGGTTAGTTGCGGTTCCAAGCGAGGAAATATTGAAAAAAAAATATAGGAAAAATTGGATTCGTAAAACTCTGAGAAAAGAAAAACTCGGTCCGAGAAATGTGAAGATTTGTTGAACAGTGTCGAGGTTATCGTGCGGTTCACGATACACGCAATTTCTTCGTTCTCCTCTGATTAAATCCACTGCGTTTCTCAGCAAAACATCTTTTCAGTATCTTCCCAGTTTCCAGCTTGCTCATTCGAATTACTTTCACGTATATTTCTTCAATCGTTCATCTGGCAGTTGCTTCTTTCGTTAAATATATTTTTTAGTGACTTCCAAGCATTCGAGATGGAACGATTTCGATCGTGTTATCATTTGTTGCTTGCTCATATATGCAAACGATGTAGAAAATCGAAATTTTCTACTGCCAGTATACAGGGTACCCCAAAAATGTCTCACAATTCGGGAGTGAAGGGTTCCTGGGGTCGTTTCAAGTAACTTTCTCCTTTACAAAAATTTTCTGCGACGCATCGTTGACGAGTTATTGAAGAGAAACGGTGACCAATGAGAGGCGAGCACGGCTGACGCCCCGCCCTCGCGACTACTGCCGCTGCGTCAGACGGCTAGCGCAACGTGGCATTGGCCACAAGGAAGGAGCGCTGTCCGAGCTCGCCTCTCATTGGTCACCGTTTTTCGCTAATAACTCGTAAACGAAGCCGCGGATCGCATTTTCGCTAAGGAAAAAGTTACTTCAAATGATCCGAACCTTCCATTTACGGATTACGAGACATTTTTCGGACTTCCTGTACGTCGTAAGACAGGCCTGGGCGAGTCGTAAGATACGCACTTGTAACGATGTCTGCTTTCAGTGTCTGTCGCAGTACTCGATGAAATTACGGTAACAGAATTTTTAATGTCGCAGCTATCGATTTACTACTATGATTTCCGAAACGATTCAAAAGGCCGACGATTCGAAGCAAAAGTACTTGACGGACACAAGCATGCGCGAGGCAGTGGAAATTCACATGAAAGCGATCGAGTTGGTAACTTGGTTTAAATTTCTCGGAAAATTTCATTTCAATTGCTAAACGTACTTTGTTCTACGCTGCGCCTTCTCCTCTTAATGGAATCACCGTCACAGTTTCATGAGGATATTTAGTTCTGACTCAGGGCTGCCTTACCTGATAGCAATCGTCGTGGTGGTAGTTTCGATGTCCTTGAATCTTTATCGTGTAAGTATCACGGGTCGTGGTGTCCCCAATTATACGACAACACTCGGACGACAGACTTTTTGGACAAAGATTTAACTCGGAATAATTTATAATTTATAATTTATCAATTTTTCTTCGATATATCTTTCAACGTGCTTCTCCTGGACACGTTAGTATATTCCATAGATCTTAGAGAAAAATGTGCAAATTTTAATTATTTCTCAATAAGTAGACGATCAATGTTTACAGTCTGGGGTCTAAGTGGACCCGGGCCCCGTCGTCCGAGCGCTAACGCTCGAAAGTCTCATCGGAAGTAGCAAAACAATAACATTTCTCTTGTCTAACAGTCTATTCTAGCGATGATAGAAATGGACGACAAGAAGGATTTGGCCATATCAATTGTCTTTGGTATCATTCACGTTATGGCAGTGTTCATGGGTAACTATATCGGACAGGAAGTTATTGACAATAGCGTGGCTATCTTTCATGACATGTAAGTCCACGTTGTGTTTCCAACATTTCATGTCGCCAGAAAATATCGTGAGAGTTGTACGGTGATTTCTCCCTAATTCGCGCTCCGATTTGCTCACAAAAATGGACAATCTAGGAAGACGAGATACGATTTTATAGTTACTGACGATCGGTTACTATAACAGCGAGCTGTAAGGTTATTTTATGCATAAATATATATCGTATCTCCTCCTATTTTATATATATATATTTTTTATATTTATTGTTATATATATATAGAAGAAGATGTGATATATATATATATATATATATATATATTATAATGATAATATATAATTATATTAATATATATTATATAAATTAATAATAATAATAAAATTATATTATGTAAATATATATTATTATAATATATGTTATATTAATATATATTATAAAAATAATATATAATATATATCACATCTTCTCCTATTTTATATATAAATATATATCACATCTCCTCCTATTTTATAAATAAATATATATATACCAAATATCTCCACCAAATAATCGTATCTCCTCTTCCCAAATTGTCCACTTTTTTTTTTGTGAGCAATCTGAGCGCGAATTAGGTGGAAATTATTGTAATTGGCCGCGGATTTAATACACTTATGGCACGCATTTGAAAATCTATTGTACTCTTAGAAACATGGGATTTGATATTTTGCACAAAATATTCACTGTTCGATCAAGACTTTCCCCCACTTCTGCCTTCCCCTTCCACGACTTACGTTGATCCTCTATTTTACGATTATAGAAACATTCTGAATGCAGCTTTTTATATATATATATGTCCAGTACTTGTAATTTATTTGTAGCTCGAACAAATGATTAATATTCACTCGACGAAATAAATGATGCGAACGACCTATGCGAATCACTAATTACGTCAACGACGTAAAATTTTCAATTCGATCCGGACATTCCGAATGTTTTTAAACCATGCACGGCGCACTTATAACTTAGAACGCTTAGCACGATTTCAAAAAAAAAAGGAAAAACGAGTTCCCTGAATTTTGAAATTATCGCAACCAATATTGTTGAACAGTTACGAATGTAACGTTGCAACGATTTACACAAAGTTTATGTTTTTGTCGTAATGCAGATACAATTCGCTGTGGTACCACTGTCCAGTGAAGACGCAGAAAATGGTATTGTTGATAATGCAGAGAACCATTACAGGCAGCATGATAGATTTTTACGGATTATTCATTCCAAGCAACAGAGGTTTCGCATCGGTACATGCATGAGCTTGTATACATTTTTCGTTTCAATCCTTCGTTTCCAAGCTGAACGTCAATTAGACAGAATTTACTAGTACACACGTGCGCACAGGCGCAGATTTTGCTCACTCTGGCCTACAAAAATCGTTGAATTTTCAGATGATGAGCTCGTCCTTCTCTTATTTCACTACGATCTGCTCGCTGAAAGGAAATGTATAATCACTCGAGGATTCCAACAGCAACTAGAACCTAAGTGGCTACATAGCGTAGAAAATTGACGTGCCGAGTATGTATAGTTCGCCATACTTGCGCAAGCGAGAGTAACAAGATAGAAAGATCTTTATTTTCGTAAATGTCGACAGTCTTCATGCAAAAGGTAAATCTTCATTCTCTTGACAATTTTTTAAAAAGTGCTCGCAGCAATAATCTTTCTTACGTAATTTCTTTGCCTCGCGATATTCGACTTAACGAGCCCTAAAATTTGAGAATGTTGCAACATCTTTTTCCATAATTTTACAGGCAAATAATAATCCGTTTTCTGTGCACTTGCCACGAGAAATTATGGAGAAATATAATAATATGCTCGCGGAAATTACTTTCTATCGAAATTACGTAGAAACGAATAAGCATCTCGTCAATGATAATTGCATCTGCTTTCTGTTTGCTCTATTTACACGCTATTCGCGTACAGTGAAGTAGCGACAGTAGCATAAACGGCAGATCGAAAATGCACGCGAAGTATCGCAGTTTCTTTCACCGACGAATATTGAAATATATATTGAAATATATATAATATATAATAAATAAATAAATATAATATATATTATATATATATATATATATATATATATAATAAATATTGAAATATCTTTAGACGAACGAATTCAAGAAAGCACAGCGTTGATTATCGAAGATTCTCGATTACTATACATGCACGAAGGCTCGTTTTTATAGTTGCTAAAAAAGCGGCAACCATAAAAGCGAGTCGCAAGGCTCGAACAATCGTGTCTCCTCCTCCCAAATCGTCCATCTTCGTGTACAATTCGAGCGACAATTTGGGAGACATTACTGTGACGCGCACTCATGGCACTCGAAACAAAGACGCTACTTCGTTATTCGGTATTTAATTAACCTTTTGCACTGGCGATTCCGAGGCGCCGTTGAAAATTGTTAAGTCACGATTCAAAATAATTTTACTAATCAAGTTCGTTTCTATTTGAAGAAATGTTGAAAGCGCGACTGTTGCACGAGCCACAAAATTCAATTTCGCATGTTCAAAATGCACTATATCACATAAAATGGAAATGCCGTGGGTCAGAAGAACTATTTTAAATTTAACCTTAATTTGGCCACGAGTGGCCAATAATATTTATAAATATAATTAATTAATATAAATAATTAATTAATAATAAATTAATGTAAATATTTACCGATACGGTAAATGTTCCCCGATTGACGCTCAGATTGTGCACAAAAATGAACAATTCGAGAAGAGGAGATACGATCATTCGTGCCTTGCACTTTTTTATAAAAGCAAGCTTGACTCTTACAGCTTTCAAAGCTTAATTTTGACAGCTTTAAAAGCTAATTTAAATTTAATAATTTTCATCGCGTTAAAAGCATAATTTTTATAATTCTCATTTAAATAGAAGCGAACGATGACAAAGAATTCGCCGACATTGTTCGCAAATTTCAGAATGAGGAACGAACGAGCTGGTACAACATACGCGAGCGTAACATATGCACTCACCAGAATACGATTTCCCATCATTTCGGTGAATTGATTTCACAGGAAATACCAACGTAAATCGATCCCGACGCGAGCCAGAATGTTAACGTTGCGTATACGCCTGGCAATTCGTACGTTTAAGAGATGTTCGACCGGCGTCGCGTCGCAGGGAACAACGAAGCGGCACGCGCGGCAGTCTAGAGCCGTATGAGGATTAGGGTGCTCGTGCTTGCTCGCGAAATCTTTCCGGAAAAATCGGTGAACGACGCAGCGAGGGGGAAATGCCTGGTATCGCCTGCAACGTGTAATTTAGTTGTCCGGTTCGGGGAACGCGGCGCGACAATGTGTACGCGACTCGTGCGTACATATCGTGGCACGCGATCAATTTTCAAACTTAATTTCGCCGGAATTATTTGAGAAGGACCGTTGTGTCACGTCGCGGGGGAACTCCGCAGCTGAGGATCACAGCCGAATGAATAAAGTATGAACGCGATAGCGCGTCCGCCGCGCGTTCCTACGTTCGCCGTTCCGTAGACGGAATTCGTCGGTCCCGGAGACATGATAGTCCTCGACAAAACGTTCTATAGCCTGACTCGCAAGCTTCTAATACTGACCGGACTGTGGCCGTTTAGCAGCCGCATACTGAACGTCGCGATGAGAGCAACCTGGTTGTGTCTCGTATTCGGTTTCCAAGTTGTCCAGGTGAGAATTTCGAATTTTCGCTCGACGGGGCTTCCGTTCATTTCCGACGAGATAATAACGATTCAACGGGAATCTCGTTGATTTTAATATCCTTGCTTTAATATGCGAAGCTTCGAAAGCTTCGAATTGGTAATCAACCGTACAATTGTCGCAAAAATCGTGTAGAATCTTTGACTTTGAATGGGAGTATTCTATTAAATGGAAATGCAAGTTATAGATGTGATAGCAACAACAGTAATTTCTCCTTAATTGGCGCTGCGATCGCGAACGAAAGTGGACAATTTTGGGAAGAGGAGATGCGATTATTAGAGTCTTCTCGACACGTTTTCACATAGTTACTGATTGTCGACAACTATGAGAAAAACTGGAAATTTCGTTGATTTTAATATCCTTGCTTTAATGTGCGAAGCTTCGAAAGCTTCGAATTGGTAATCAACCGTACAATTGTCGCAAAAATCGTGTAGAATCTTTGACTTTGAATGGGAATATTCTACTAAATGGAAATGCAAGTTATAGATGTGATAGCAACAACAGTAATTTCTCCTTAATTGGCGCTGCGATCGCGAACGAAAGTGGACAGTTTTGGGAAGAAGAGATGCGATTATTAGAGTCCTCTCGACACGTTTTCACATAGTTACCGATTGTCGACAACTATAAGAAAAACACATCTTCCCAAATTGTCCATTAGAGAGAATTAAAGAGAAATTAGAGAGAATTAGCGTTAATAAAAAAAAAAACGAAGAGAATACGTTTCCAGTAACCGCTGAAGAATTGTAATTTCCGATCCTAGAAACAGAAAATTGTGAGCAGATTATTACAGCGAGTGAAAGTATTGTCGCATCATTATACGGCACATAATAATGATCGACATGCATCATAGCGCACATCGTTATTTTTCATACCACAATACTAACAGCGAGAGTTCTAATAAAATTAAGTGCTACGTTTAGAAAGTATTGTGATTTTAAAACGTTACCGCATTGTTTCATCTGCTATCGATAAAAATTCAAGCTAACGTGATTTTTCAATTTCCATTTTAAACGAAAATATTTTAAACGAAAGTTATGATGATTTGCGACGCGATTTCCGTTCCCCAAGCTGTCGAAACCACGCTACTTACGAAAATTCCATCGTCACGTGTTTCGAACAATTTTATTAACATGCAATTGTTTCTTTTCTTCTTGCAGGTGAGTACCAAGCGTTTTCTAAACGAACTGGAGACATAAACGGATTATCGCCAAAGCGCGCGCCTGGTCGTACGTATCGCATTTGCAGAGATTTCTTTGTTCGAATATCTACGAGACTATCTCGAGAAATTAACAGCCAGCGAGCCTACAAACCGATTAGAAAATTTGACAGTCACCGCTTAACTTTATGTGAAATAAACAGTCACGACAGAATCGAACCGACGACGAACGTGAGTCGCAATTACGAATTCGTCGGAACGAGATCACACACGAAACCGTACAGAATTCAAGAAACCGCGAGAAAGCGAATAACGTCGCGATGAAACGCGAATCTGTACCGTCTTTGTTATGTTTCAAATATAGTCTATATCTATTGTTACCTCAAGCATTCGAATTCATTTCAACGAGGCTGTTTCCCCGAGAACAGTGATGTCTCTCTAATTGACGCACAGATTGTCTACAAAAATAAGACAATTTAGGTAGAGAAGATACAATTATTCGATCCTCGCGGTTCGTTTTTATAGTTACGAATTGTCAACAACTATAAAAACGAACTGCAAGGCTCGAATAATCGTATCTCCTCTTCCCAAATTGTCCGTTTTTATGCAAAACCTGAGCGTCAGTAAGGGAGACATTACTGAACTCCCTGTTTTCGGATTGCGAGACATTTTTGGGACACCCTGTATAATGAGAGCGGTCTTGTTAAACCGATGGTTAAATGTTAAACCATAATGAATTTGTTAAATTATTTGTTCGATTGATTTATATGTGGAACGAAATGTCTCGTTCGTGCACATTTGCAAGTGAATGTGTATTATAAGAGGACAATTCTCTCAGTTGGCACGATTTTCAATAACGCGTTTATTGCAACGTGTCTGTATGGTGTTAATAGTAACACTTTGGTGACAGAAAGAGAGAGATTTCTTATTTATCGTATATAGACTTATATATATGTATATGTAGTTCTATATAGAGTCTTGGAATATTGTTGCGGAAAATGTGGTAAGGAAAGACTTGTCGAACTTCTTTTCAGATTGCATTACTGCAAATTGGCGGTGTTACGATAATTCATATGATTTACTTCATATCGTTCAGCTGCACCACGATGATAGTGTATGTGAAGTATATCGCCTCGGGATTGCTTCAACACGTAGTGAGTTATATAATTATATCAAATTTCTTCTGTGTCGACACTGATTGAAGCAGCATAAATAGAGCAGCATTTATATATATGTAAATGTAATATAATATTAATATTAATTATATTATATTATTATAATAATATTAATATTATATTACATGATATATATATATATATATATATATATATATATTAATATTAATTATATTATATTATTATATTATTATATTAATATTAATATATATATATAATAATAATATAAATGTATATATATATTTTATTAATAATATTTAAAATAATAGTATTTAAAATAAATGTATTTTAGTTGAAAAATTCGCTGGAGAGCCTAGCTCGGTGGCATAGTTCGACAGACCAAAGGGAACTGCAGATATTCGAAAAATTCGGAAATAAACAAGATCGTGTAGTCGTAATTTACCTATGTAAGATAGAACGCTCGATGTTTTCTATAATATTTTATACGCAGTATGTTCTTCGCTTGTCACGTTCCTTTGTTTTTGCAATGTACATTGGTCCCGCCACCAAGTCACGTTATTTTCTAATATTTACGCTTTCTTTAATATATTTATTTAAGATCGTGTTCCTCTTTTTCACCGAGGTTTCGGTAAACTATAAAAATAGGCCACTCAGAAATTTTAAGTTGACCTCTGTAAGCTTTTCCAAGCTCATCATCAACGTCGATTCAATGACAGTTTAGTTACTCGCTCTGAAAACCATAAAACTGGAAGATAAAAAATCACTGAATTAGAAAACGTTCTTTGCGACGCAGTTGTATCGTTGGAAAACCAGTTTGCGCATTCAGCGTATGAATGCGTTTTCGTTGTTAGCGTCAGAGAATTTATAATACTAGCTCATTCGATTTTAGGACGCGCAAAAAAGGTTCAGATTCATTGATTGGTGTGTTTACATATACATGATGCCCCATAATTACGTTAATACTTGGAAAAGGGCGATTCCTGAGGTCATTTGAAGTAACTTTTTCCTTTACAAAAATTTTCTCCGAGGCATCGTTAACGAGTTATTAACGAAAAACAGTGGCCAATGAGAGGCGAGCGCGTCCAGCGCTCCTCCCTTGCGGCCAATGCCACGTCGCGCTAACCGTCTGACGCAGCGGCAGTAGTCACGAGGGCGGAGCGTCAGCCGTCCTCGCCATTGGTCACTGTTTTTCGTTAATAACTCGTAAACGAAGCCGCGGATCGAATTTTCGCTAAGGAAAAAGTTACTTCGAATGGCCTCAGGAATCAGCCCTTTCCCTTAACATAATTATGGTATGTATATTCACAAATTAAATCCTCGCATTATCTTCCGCACAAAATACGTGAATGCTCGATGCATGAAGTTCAATATCACCGTATGAGAAATTTCTGAAACAGAACAGAAATATGTCATTAAATGTAATTATTTCAGATATCGGAGTTACGACAACAATTGTATGCTTACTAGTGTTAGCATCGCCGACGCTGTTGGACTTTATAGTACCCCTGAACAATTCTCGTTCGCTGCACTTCATCCTAGTGATAGAGTTCGATAGCGAAAGGGACAATCATTTTTATCTGGTGTACGGGTACTTGATCGCTTGCTGCGTAGGCGGCGTAATACTCACGACAGCAAACGATTGTACGATCAGTATACTGTTAAATCACCATTCGGCTGTCTATGAAACAATAAGGTGCGCAAACACAAAGGTATCGGCCGCAGAAATTCATTCTTCTCGATTTTAATGTAAAAATATTTTTAATTTGGTTGAAAGCAGCGGTCGCAATTCAATCGATAAAACGTTCGAAGCAAAAGAAATAATAATAATATAATAATCTCTCTTAATAATCGATTTAAAAAAAGAATTCGAGCTGCGTTCGATAGAATAACAGAGACACGTCGCAGTGACGTAAGAAGCGCGCGTGTGGAAAACTTATTTTGAGAATAGTAATTCGGATTATGAGATAAGCATAATTGCATTGAGAGAAGCATAACTGTGACTGTGTCTTGCACGTATGTCTGTCTCCGCAGTTATCGAATCGAGAAAGCGATCAACCAGTGGCTCGACCCAAAGACCATAGCTTTTCAGAAAGACCATCGCTTGCATCGGACAATCGGTGAGATGATGGACCTCTATCAAAGAACTCAGAGGTACTACAATTGTTGAACGTGCTAACGGCACGATGCATTGCAAGAGTAACGTGATTTTTACTGTTAAAGCGACTTTGACAGCATCATGAGGACTGTAATGATACCGTATTCTGTTCTCATTGTATTGATGACGATATCTTTATGCACTCACATGTCCCAAGTGAGTACACTGCCTTCTTTAAACTGCTGCACGTTTCCTTAACCGATTCCTACAAGATTGTAAATTATGTTTTTGCTTCGTGGCCGGAATTTAGTTGTTCTTCCAATTCAAAATTTTTATCTCAATAGGTGGATGCAATAATATCTATTATTATTATTGTTGTTATTATTATTATTTTTATTATACAATAATATGTATAATTTATAATATTATATAATGATATATCTATTATTATTATTATACAATAATATATCTAATTTTATATATATAATATTATATAATAATATATGTATTATTATTATTATACAATAATATATATAATTTATAATATTATAATAATATATCTATTATTATTATTATACAATAATATATATAATTTATAATATTATAATAATATATCTATTATTACTGTTATTATACAATGATATATATTTGCATACCTAAATTTCTCTGTCAAAGTAGAAAACAGAAGAAAACGTTAAAGTACAACTAATATAGAAGAAGGCGAACATACTGATACAAATAGATCTTCCGATATTTTGTTTCGTGGGCTTTCGAACGTCATTGGTGTTTTTTTTAAAATGAGAACCGAAATGCTTGACTTCACGACTTACAATACTAAGCGAAGGAATGCATTATCGATTTGAACATAACAAATTGATTTTTTCGTAGATCTCCTTGTCAAAAAGTATCTCACGTTGACTATCATAAATTGTATAACTCTCAAATTTGATAATATTATTATTTCGTTCGCATTACTATGTTCTACAATTTAGTAGAACAGTTATATTTTGTTCTCGAAGCTGTTCGAAACCGCGGGCGGAGATCATAAAGCTCGCAAAAGGTTATACAACGGATAGTAAATAAACGTTTTTTATACGACAGTTTGTCGAACGTGTCCAGTCACCAGCTGACTTCGACTTGACAATTATAAATGGACTGTCGTATCTGATTCAGCTTGTCACGTCCTATCGAGAGAACTGTATGAGTCAAACGTACACCGACAATTCTCTGAATGTGTTTCACGAATTGTGAGTACGCTGCCTAAGACCTTCTTCTATTGGGTTGGCAACTAAGTAATTGCTGATTTCAGTTATAGACGTCTCTCACTCCCATTTTTATGATATCCGTAAATGTTATATTATAAAATTATTATTATTATTATTATGTTATTTTTTATTATCCGTGAATGTTAGCAACTGGACAAATTGAACGCAGCGGTCAAGGAAAAGCGACCAGAATTGGTCAATCGTGAAGGTGTCATTTTCCAGCAGGACAATGCTAGGCCGCACACGTTTTTGTCCACTCGGCAGAAATTGATGAATATTGGTTGCGGATTGATGTTACACCCATCATATAGCCCTGATATCGCGCATCGGATTACCACTTATTTCGATCCCTGGACAACTTCCTTCGTGGTAAAACTTTTAACGACGATGACGCTGTAAAATCTCACTTAACACTTTATCGTCCGGTCGTGGTTGAGGCTGCCACTCAGTAAGGACTGGCTTAGTCGCGCGCGCGTTTGCTCCCAGTACCGGCTAAATTTTCGCTATTCATTGTGTTGTGCTTATTCCTTTAAAAATAATAATAAATAATAATATAATTATTATAATTATAATTCATAAGGATATGGGGAGGTCAGCATACAGGAGGTCAGCTACTAACAAAACAGTAAAGAAGCGAAAACCGTCGATAGCTAAAAGTCGATTAATAGGCTATCGGTCGATAAGCATTGTCAATCGAAAAGCCGATTAATAGGCTAGCGATCGATAAACATTGGCAATCGAAAAGCCGATAAATAGGCTAGCGGTCGATAAAGTGTTAACTCAGTTTTTGGCCGAAAAGGATCAGACTTTCTACGAGCGTGGAATTTTCAAGTTGTCGGAGAGATGGCAAAAGTTCATCGAACAAAATGGAAAATACATTACAGATTGAACTTCATTCCAAGTAAAAAAAAATTTTTATTTCATTGAACAAATCGGCAATTACTTAGTTGCCAACCCAATATATGTAGACAGCCCGATACTCTGTAAATCTTAATAAATATTCGTTAACGATTCAGGTGCAAAACTCGATGGTATAAATTGCCACTTAAAGTACAGAAGCTGCTACTTCTATCGCTCCAAAGGACATCGAAGGGCAGTGTTCCACTTCTTGCCGGCATATATGTTCCATCCAGGAAGGGTTTTACCGGGGTAATCACTTTAATCCTCCTAATCCCTCGACGTTCATGGCTGAAAGACAAATTTCTGCAGGCCTGCGACGTTTGCAGACATTTGTTCAGCTTGCCGTTTTAACAGAGATCTGAGAAGGTTCCGAAAATAACTGTTCCAAACTGTTACATCGATTCCGACTGAAACGGTTATGACGCTTTTCTTTCTGAATTAGGGAGAATCACGTACAAATTACATTCGTTTAAATGACATTTCCACGCATTTGACTGAGAAAATAATAAATGAAAAGAAGGTTCTCGAGTGTGTGATTTGAGTAATTAGAAGCACGTCGTTAAAGAGACGCCAACAAATCAAATAAATCGTGTGTCGCTAAAAATTTACGTAATCCCGAAAAATTAATTTCAGATGCTCAACGCATCTTTCAAATACTTCACCATGATGAATTCGATCCGTTACAATTCTTAGTATCAGACTGCGTCGAATTAGACGATGGAAAAACGTCCAATGCTTTGAGATAAACTGCTGCTTTCGGGAAAGCCTTCCTTAGACGTTACTGTTTTAGTTGACTCTGTTGTTAGAACTTATAACCAGCTTTTCGTGCAAATAAACGGCATTGCGCATACGATAAAAACTAGTTTGACTTATTTCAAGAAAATGTTTTAACGTTTGTTAACTCTTTGCAGTCGAAGCTGTTTTAATTCGAAACCCAAAACATGTTTTCTGATCTACGGTATTTCCATTTTATATGATTTAACCTTTTAGGTACGGCTGAATTCTGCGCGAGGCTATTTCTGTCTGTATATACAGGGTGTCCCAAAAATGTCTCGCAATCCGAAAATGGCGAATTCCTCAGACCATTTGAAGCAACTTTTTCCTTTACAAAAATTTTCTCCGAGGCATCGTTAACGAGTTATGAACGAAAAACAGTGACCAATGAGAGGCGAGCTCAGCTAGCGCGAGGCGATCGTGCCAATGACCGGAACTGGGCTTCGCGCGCCGGTTGGCTGGGCCGCCTCGCGTCAGCCGTACTCGATTCTTATTGGTCACTGTTTTTCGTTAATAACTCGTTAACGGTGCCTCAGAGAACATTTTTGTAAAGGAAGAAGTTGCTTCAAATGATCCGAGGAACCCGCCATTTCCGGATACCGAGACATTTTTGGGACACCCTGTAGACTGTTGCAAATCGATGTTAAGATAAAAGAAGTGTGAAACAATGCATATGAAGACGATTATTTGGTTCAAACGATGAGCGAGTGAGCTACTAGAGCAAGCCACTATAGTGGCGCGTCGTCCAGAGAGATGACATCCGCGAAAGCCACTATAGTGGCGCGTCGTTCTGAAAGATGACATCCGCGAAAGCCACTATAGTGGCGCGTCGTGCCTAAAAGGCTAATACAATCTATTCATATGAAATTGAACTTACTAGCAACTCGAATAATTGCGATTTCAACAGTTTTAAAAATTATTAACGAATCCGATACTGTTACGATTATTTAGAATAATAGTATAGCAATTTTTAGTGGCGCCTCAGAACCGCCACTCGAGTGCAAAGGATTAAAATCGAACCTTCGGAAACGGAACGCTATGTCCGACTTCTCAAATTTATAATTAGCCACGTATGGGACGTGTGAAATGAGTACAATATATCTGACGTGACGGTGAGTAATTAAAGTACTTCGTATTGAACGTTGACACATGTATTCTACATTGTTCTCACGATGCTGTGTTTCATTTAATTCTTTCGTCAATTCATAATAATTGAATATCTTCGTCGTCCATCGATCTTGCATTTCCGTGCTCTACAAGCTCTTTCTGCTTTGACCATAACTTTAACTTTAACTGTAACATTACACTTTATAATATTACACTTTAACCATAACGTTACCAAATTTTCGACCAACATAACGCATTTTCGTATTTTATATACCTTCGATTCGAGCCGTAAGCTCTTCTCTTTTTGAGAAGAGTTACATCGAAGAAAATAATAAATAAACAGGAAATACCCTTTAATTTCTTCAATTCGTTCGGCGCGAACAATGCTTTCGCGGTCATTGTAACGGAGCCGTTGTAACAGATATTTCGACGCGTCCCTGTTATAATTGATCGCAATTCCAACACAAACGTAGCGCCCCGGTCGTAGAACGTACGTCTTCGCCTGTTCATTCATCGCATTGTGTCAGAAGGGCACATTGATTTTCCCCTCGCGTGACACGTTTCACCGGTAACACGTTTCACCATTCTTTCACCGAGCATCGATACTCATTTTTATGGCACCTCTCGGCTTCGAACATGTTTCATTTTACGTTCATATCGGAGTACGCCACGATAAAAGATAATTAATACTGTGTGTCCGAGGAAAGGAATATATCGATTTCATATTACGTTTACCACAGTTGAAGAAATGTTTGTCCTTTCAGGACGTTAAATACACGGATATCAAGCGCCTCGAAATTTAATGCTTCTTCGATTATGTGTGCATCACACAGTGGACACATGTATTCTGAAAAATATATTAGGATAATTTGTGTTACACGGAAATAATATAAAATTGTACTGAAATTATGCTATTATGTAATATATTATATTATTATATTATAATATATATATATATATATATATATATATATATATATATATATATGTATTAAATTAAATTATATATATAGTATATAATAATACAATATAACAATATAATATATATAATATAACAATATAATATATATCATATAATAATATAATATAACAATATATTATATTATTATTATATTATATTATATATAATAATATGTATCATATATATAATAACAATATAATATACTACTATACTACTAATAATACAATGTATTATGATAATCGTAAAGTAATCACTCGAATATTATTGAATATTATTATTTTAATATTTTAATATTATTTCATCACACTTCTCCACTTTCTGTTTTATGGAGTTGACTTCGTCTTAGAATTCTCAATTTTCTTTCTATATCGAGAAATGATTAAATAACTAACTTAAAAAAAAACATACTAACAAATTCTTAGCTCTAATTTATCGATTACATATTAACCAAAAGCTATAAAACAGTGAACATTCAAGAACGGTGCTAGACGCTTGTGCAATATAGATCAACGAATTCGCGATAAAAAGAAACTAATGCATAATTGATCGACTTTAATATTAATACAACATAATAATTCATACATAAACGTTACAGCGACGAACACGAAACTGTGAACTTCGACGAATTGTTAACGACAGTTTACCCACCAATTCCGATCGATTCTGCCGCACATAACAAATTCGTTTCGTAGCTAACTAATCCGACAACGCCAATTAAAAAGAATCCACAAACGAATCGATTCGGCGCGATCAATGAACGACTAGGGATGCGCAACATATAAACGTGTTCCCACATCGAAATGACATAATGTGCGTGCGAGGCACGTATTATTCAGGGTCACCGGTGGATATCGTCAACTAAAAAATTCTACGCGCAGGAAACGACGTTTTCGAAACGTCGGGGGGGACGACACCCGCGCTCATCACTAATGCATTTCGTTTTCCACCCTCGCGAACGGAGAAATCGCGACCGGCCGCTGACTTCTCGAAATTACAGCCTCTGTCAATCATTCTGCGGCGACTGTCCCTCGAAAACGGTTCGCCGTGAATTCAATAGAAAAGAGAAAGAAAAAAGAAAGGGGGCGAGCGACGATATAAAAACGCTGGCAAATCGATCGTGCCGCAGTCGCGATCCCGACGTGCCACGACGATGTTCGTGAACGGTCCCGACACCACGCTCCACAAACGGCTGTTCCTGCTGATGGGCCTATGGCCCACCGCCTATCCGCGGCTTCAGATCGCCCGGAAGCTCATCTTCTATCTGCTGACGCTGGCCGGCTTGCTCTCCGAGGTAACTCTAGATCGACGCGTGGAAGCTTCGTCCGGCTCCGGCTGTGCTCTCGCCGTTGTCTCGTTCGTCCGCGCGCAGTGCCCCGCCGATAATCGTAAATCGAATTCGCGCGTCGAACATCCGCGAAACAAAATATCGGGAACACAACGGCGGATTTCGAAATGTCGAATTTACGGCGACCGGAACGTGCGAGCACGTTCGAGTTCTTTTGTGAAAGTGGAAACGCCGCGTCGCCGCGGAAGCTGACGGTGTGAACAACGTGCGACGGATTCGAATGTTTCTCGAAAGTGTTCGAACTATAGTCATCGTTTTTGGTGTTCTCGCAGTTTCGATTTTCTTTTTCATCAAGAAAAAATCATCGTGTTTTTTCGATTTTTTCGTCATTCGAAGAAGTGAACGCTCGTGCGAAGTTCAACTGAAAGTGCAGAACGACGCTTTCGCGTTCTAATCGCATCGTTCTCGCGCGCATTCTTTGCTTTCTTTTTCGTTCTTTCGTTTAATTTATTCAGCGCCGCGTTCATGCGGCGCATCGTCAAGAGATTTTTCCTTCGGTTTTTCGGGGGTTTTTCGGAGTTTTTCTACGCTTTTTGTTCGCGTTTGAGCTCTCTAGATTTGTATGTGATATATTTTTGTGAACATCGCGCGAGAATAAACAGGCGCGGTTTCTGTTTTTGTTATTTGGGACATTGTTGACACTAGGTTTACAGAATCCGCAAAAATGACCGGTCATTAGGTTTTTTAATTCGCGGTTATTCGGATCGAAAAGATGCATCTCCGAGTAACACGCCGTAACACGCGTCAAAAATAAGAACAAATGTCTCGTCGTTACTTTTATAAATTTGTATAAAACAGCTCCGCAAATCCGGTGTTAAAATTAGTGTTAAAATTAGTGTTCCTTTGCTCGCTGCGGCAAATCTGCGGCCCGAAATTCGAACGCGTACACTCTGCTGTCGCGTTTCGATGTTTGGACTTTGTGACACGTAGTTTTGTGCCGATCGATGATAGTGAAACAATGAAAGTGAAAAAGCCATATTCCGATTATAGTAGTGTCTACTGAAAGTGTATTTAACTTCGCGTTTGTGTTGCACTTTTTGTGCGCGGAATCGCTTCTTTCTCTTTTTCACTTTCGTCCCGGTTGTGCAACGTTTACTCGGTTCGCATCTTATTCTATTTCAATTCAAATTGAGTATTATTAAAACGTTTTGGGTTTTTTCTTCAATAATTTCACTTCATTTTTAGCCACAATGTTGTATCTTCTTCCGTTGTTCCTTCCTCGCGATCAAGACTGTTGTGCATTGCAGTTTTCAAATCTTACATTTCGCAGACGAGGATTAAATTTCGCCGAATTTCGCTAGATTCAGCTTTTAGAAAATTGTAAATTCGTTGTTAATTTATGCAATTAGCTGTGGCAAGTGTACTCGTCGAACACAGCCGACTGGTTAACCTAACGATCCCGTTCCTAAATTCACTGGTTTCGAGCTTCATCAATTATTTCGAATCCACAGAAAATTTCTGATTAGAGTGGGTCTATGACTTCATTATGATTTCACTATGATTTCACTATGATTTCTTTTTATGTTATCTCTATGATTTCTGTTCTTCGTTTTACAAGGCAATTTTTATTTCTCCCGTGTTTTCACTTAATTCCATTCCTAGATTTTCATAACGGGAGAATCAGATTTTGTTATTATTTAGAAGAAATTTATATAATAGTAAAATTACAGTATAAACTATAGTATTATTATAGTATAAATTATAGCATTAAGGGTTAATCACGTCATAGAAATATACAAGAAACGTTGACGGCAAGCTTCTATTGCTATTCTCCGAATATGATTGTTATAATTGCATATATGCTTCTAGTTGTCACTGCTTTTCTCGCCCGAACATGATTTCAGCGACACGCTGTGCATCCTGTCGATTTTTCTAACGCATTTGATTGTCATGATCCAGTACATCAGCTACCATCTTTACGTTGGAAACGTGAGTGACAGCTTCAACGGAGCAATTGTTATTTTTAACTGTACAACACGTGATTTTGTTCGATCGTGCACTCTCGTGATTGTCTCGCGTACAGTGAGTATGTACAGCCTAAATTGTAGGCGCTGGCAAATATAAAAGTGGGTCGAACAATAAAACTATAATTTGACGATGAATTTTTCGCATGAATTTTTATTTGGCTCGAATCAAACGAATATTCCGCGATGAATTTGGTATTTGCAATAACCACGGAAAATCTGTGCTTCTTCTTTCATATTTTATATTTATATTCTGACACGGGTATCAGAGAATCCACGAAATCGGAATTAACGTTGACCTCGTGTTTAAATTATTAGGTGAAATCAATTCGTATCGGTTTCAAAAGGAACCCTTAATTTACCTAAAAATACAACCCGATAAAATTCAGATACGTTGCGTTACGCGATCAAATACATTTTATTTATGAGATTGAAATTTTATCAATAGCCTATATAGCTAACGTTCGAATAAAATCCAGTGCGTACAATTTGAAGAGCTGATGTACCACAGCTCGTGAAATATTTTATTCGCTTGAACAGATTTATGGAAAAATAAAAGAGTGAGTTGAACACACAATAATGCATTTTGTATTTTTGTATATATATATATAAAAATACAAAATGCATTATTGTGTGTTCAACTCACTCTTTTATTTTATATATATTTATATATATATATTTATTTTTATTTATATATATATATTTTTATTTATATATAAATATATTATTATTTATATATATAATTATATAATTATATATATAATATATATATTTATTTATTTTATATATATTATTTTATATATATATTGGTATTTGCATTTTGAAAAAGCTTGTATCAACAAGTTGCAAAGAATTTACAATAGATAAGAGAGACGATAGAATTATGCAGTAATCTTTTAAGCATTTTCGAAACTGCGGATATTTATGCGAAATCAAAAATTGTCTGTACCAATTGCAAGAAATAAGTGTAATAATTGCAAGAAATAATTAAAGAGATTATTATTTCTTGCAATTATTGCAAGCATCATCGTATATCATTTCAACCGGTTGAAAATAAATATATCGACGCTCTTCAATTATTTCAATTCGTCCACTGTTTCGAATTGCTCCCATTCGTTTTTTGTCATAAATGCATAAAATCCGCAGTCGACCGATAACTATATATCCTTTGCGTCGCAAGCTTGACATTCAAATGGTATTCCGGATATCCAGGTTAGAACAATGTTCGCCGGGATTCGACTCGACTGGGAATTAATGAAGGACAATACGGAGGACACGGAAGTATTACGTAAATATTCGAGCCGCGTGTGTGCATTAACTATAGGAATCGGATGTAAGAACGACAGAATAATGGAAATATAATGGGTGATCGTTAGACTGCGCGGATATTTATGTGAATTATATACAGAAGAATTTGCGTAGAATTTTACAGTGAATTCGCACAACGTGGGGGAGGGGAGGGGGCCACGAACCGCGATTCCGGGTTTGAACCGTATTTGTTTATAAATTATAGAGAATTTATAAGACTATTAAATTATATATTTATCTATTTATTCAAATATCAGTTAAATATTATTTACACGTTATTCAAATATTTTCTAGGCAAATACGGTTTTTATAGTTTCTATAATTTAACAGTATATATATAATAATAATAATATAATAATAATATTATATAATATTATTATTGATATTATAATATCATATAATATTATTATTAATATTATATTATAATATAATATATAATATATAATAATATTATATAATATTATTATTGATATTATAATATCATATAATATTATTATTAATACTATATTATAATATAATCTGTAATATATAATAATATTATATAATATTATTATTGATATTATAATATCATATAATATTATTATTAATATTATATTATAATATAATATAATATATAATATATAATAATATTATATAATAATAATGACACAATAATTTAGCAATAACAATTATTATACTAATTATTATATTATACTAATTATTACCATCTATAACGAATCGTTAAAACTATTAGCTACTTCGATTGAGTCTTATCATCGATTTCGAGTTTTCTGATAGAACATAAAAAACGATGGAGTTTAATGGTTTGTTAATTTCAGTACTCAGCGCTTCGTGTTATTTCATCTTAATAAGAACGCCGACGTACTTCGTGTACCATATACCCGAAAGACTGGCACAGCTTTCTCTCTACTCTTACCTGGCCAAACATCTTGGACGTAAAATTTACAACCACGCCGTCGGCTTTTTCGCGGCTACGATCTTGGCCGTCACTGTCTACGTATGGATTGCGACGGAGACCTGTTTCCTTCTATTGTCGGAACACGCGTGCGCATTATTCAAAATCGTGGGGTAAGAAACACGGTTTATTCCGAGTCCTTGTGTAGACGAAATGAGAAACTTGCTACGCAATTACCAGAACGATGCAAAGCGTTTCAGAATGATTGCAAAAAAAAAATGGTTCTAGCAACCTTAATTTGGATCAGAAAATGACATGTAAAAATGACGCGTGGCCTTCGAATTGCCTTCGAATCGTGGCAAAAAATTAGAAATAAAAAAGTTAAGTTTGCCTAAATTGCTATGCATTCATATTAATGTGCACCGGCATGCCGGCCGCTGCCTTTTTGTGCCTTTTTTATCCCGGGTTTTTATAAAAAAGAGCCGCGAGGCCCGAAGAATCGCGAATTAGTATTCTCGGATTTGCCGGTTTTTCACTTCGGACCTCCGTAAATTTCCGGGAGAAGTGACTGTAGATCGAAGCAAATTTGAAAAGCACGCGTCGAATGTTTTTATTACGATTAATTATTATTTATTATATTATTATTTTTTAGATTATTTTTATTTTAGATTATTTATTATTTTATTATATTAATTATTATTATCAACCCCTTGCCATAGCATTTTCTTCGTAATCACGACGATAGATATAAATCGTCCATTTTTGCTTCCAAGCCGAGCGTCAATTAGGGTGAACTTACCGTATCTAACATCGGAAACGCATTGTCAAAAAAAAGTACAGTGATGTCTCCCTAACTGACGCTCAGATTGCGCACAAAAATGGACAATTTGGGAAGAGAAGATACGATTATTCGAGCCTCGCAGCACGTTTTTATAGTTGTCGACGATTCATGACTATAAAAATGAACCGCAAGGATTGAATAATCGTGTCTCCTCTTCCCAAATTGTCCACTTTTGGGAACAATCTGAGCGTCAATTAGAGAGACATCGCTGTGTTACGTATCGTCCTATCTTTTGGCGAATACTATGCGCTCCATAATGTTGAGTCTTCTTTTCGACATGGTCCTCTAATTCAGCGGTTATGCTCGACGAGCAATTCATGGGACTTTTCTCTGAACAGGCGAATGTTGAAACACGTGCACGAGATAAGTTTCGGGAAAGATTGTACGTCGAAGCGAAACGGTAGAATCCGTTCGAAAATATGTTGGGCGGTTCGCGTGCACGTGAAGACAATCAAGTTGGTACACTCTTGGATTTAATGCACCACATGGACGACCACATTATTCATAGAATTAGCCCCTCAGCGTGTAATGTTTGTTGGAGGTTCGTGAACAACGTGTGGGATACTTTCGGCTATAGTTACAACGTGGTAATTCCTGTCGGCATTGCTGCGCTGAGCATGGCTCTGCTGAACGTGAGTATCACTATGATTTCGCTATCATCGACGCGTACAATAAATAAAAAAAAAAGATTAAGACGAAATCAGAGAAACAGAGAAATTGGGAAGCAATTGGAAAATTCGATGCAAATCGTTTCGAGAACGACGTCTCACGCGTCGCAAATCATCCAAAAAGAAAAAAGAAAAAATGCGATTGTATTTCGATTCCGTCTCGGAGTGAACCTCGTTTCAATCCAGCCAAATTTCTGACATTTAACTGTAGATTTCGAAGCGAAACAAAATAGATGAATAGATAACACTGGTACACAATGCGCGTATAACTGAGATTCGAATTCCTCCTCTTAAATTTATGATCGCTACTCTATATTATTATATTTATATTATATATGTTATATATATTATATTTATATTATATATATTATAATATTATATTTATATTATATATATTATAATATTATATTTATATTATATATATTATAATATTATATTTATATTATATATATTATAATATTATATTTATATTATTATATTATATTTATATCGCTAGCTGCACCGAACAATCGGACCGTTTTCCAAAGAAACTTTTTACAATATACAAAACTACAATTTCGTAGATTTAGAAGTCGTGTGCGGAATGCACGAACGCGGAATGCAACGAACGTTCAATGCAGAATGAAATTTTGTTTTAACAATGGAACGTCGTGTATTTCTCGTTTCTAATTATCTATTGCACATTATGGCGTTCGTAATGCAATCGTTATTATTACAATTTCCCTATGAATCGTTACCTAATTGGTCGAAAGTTGCGCATGTTAATGTTATGCGATCGTTTATGCAGCTGTGCAATGCTCTAAGAGCGATGAATTTCGGACTCGCAACGATGTCGATATTTGTGGCCACCTCTTTCCTCGTTTACGCAGTTTTCGGAACAATTTGTGGGCAAAGAGTGATCGATCATAGCTTTAATATTCTCTACGATGCGTAAGTATGTCAATGTTAAATAAATATTAATAACGCGCAATGCGATGTTAATACTTTCCTCGCGGTACACGAGGCAATAAGGGTGTCCCAGAATTATGATATTTCTGGGAAATTAGAGGTTCGTGAGGTCATTTGAAGCAACTTTTTCCTTTACACAAATTTTCTCCGAGGCTTCGTTTACGAGATATTAACGAAAAAATAGTGACCAATGAGAGGCAAGATCAGCTAACGCGAGGCGGACGAGCCAATCAGCGGAACTAGGCTTGCGCGACGAGCTTGCCTCTCATTGGTCACTGGTTTTCGTTGATAACTCGTAAACGATGCCTCGGAGAAAATTTTTGTACAGGAAAAAGTTACTTCAAATGGCCTCAGGAATCGCTATTGTCCCGGAAATACCATAATTTTGGGACAGCCTGTACAACAGCCGTCGTTTTCTTCACGTGACGTCCAAGAGGATTCATTGGATTCGTTACGATCTTCTCAATTTCCGTAATTACAAAATTTTTGCGATTTAAAACTTTTCAATCGTTTGAAATTAATTTATGAAAGAACGTCGCCTTCCGACGGTTTCCAATCGACGACAGAAAAATGAAATCTTTGCTTTTGAAACTTTTAGATACTGCTCAAGCTGGTACGAGTGCCCTCCCGAGATACAAAAGTTCTACATCTTAATTTTACAGCGAGCCACGAAACACTGCACGTACAGTAAGAAGGGCATCTTCGTGTCATCGTTCGAAGGGCTCACATCGGTAAAAAGAGATCACGCTCGTATTATTATTCACGTATCGTCGAATCCTGCGTCGCGTAAACCGGCGTCTCCTTTCATTTTAGATGTGCAATACGATGCTGACGCTTTTTATGCTCTTCCTTCATCTGAGAGAATAAGTAACAGAAAGAATCGACGCAACGCGAGCGAGAAGCAAACCGATAGTTAACGTTCGAACGGCGGACACGGGGTCTGGTCGGACCCGATTAACTTTATCGGATAAGACATAGTAAATATTTTCTATTAGAAAATAAATAAAATAAAAGAATGGAAAATTTGATATCCGAACACGTCAAGTATCTGACAACTAATTTCAATGTTCTCGTGTTTCGACGCGTGTCCTATATATATATCCCTCCCTCTCTTCCTCTCTCTCTCTCTCTCTCTCTCTCTATATATATATATATATATATATATATATATATATATATATATATATATATATATATATAGATAGATAGATAGATAGATATAGATATATATATAGATAGATAGATATAAATAGATATAGATATATATATATATATATATATATATATATATATATACAGAGAGAGGGAGAGAGAGAGAGAGAGAGAGAGAGAGAGAGAGAGAGAGGGGGAGGGAGGGAGGGAGGGAGGGAGAGAGAGAGAGAGAGAGGGAGGGAGGGAGGGAGAGAAAGAGAGAGAGAGAGAGACGGAGGGAGGAAGGGAGACAGAGAGAGAGAGAGAGAGGGGGGGGGGAGGGAGGGAGGGAGGGAGAGAAAGAGAGAGAGAGGGAGAGAAAGAGAGAAAGCCCATAGAAAAACTAACGCGTCTAGAAGGAATGCCATAAAAATTATGCTGACGAAAACAAAATTATAAATAAGAAGGCTAAACGATCGTAAGTATAGCCGGTTGCATTTGATCGGAAAGGTCCGCCGTTCGATGATTAAAAAGTCCCCGTTACCGTGTTGTAGAGGACAATTGTTTCGAAAGTGATAAACGACTTTTAATGGGAAATTACTTGTCGAAGTTTATTTAATGGCGTGCGGTACGTGTTGCTGGAACGTGTTATGACTGCCATGGGCTGCGAACACTTCGAATCGATTATACCGTCGCTTGCATCGGAATGACGACAGGCGTAGCGGAGGTATGGGACAACCGTAATTGATAGTACATTATGCACCGGTTGCTTCATTCAGTGTGAGAACACGTTGATAACGGTAGCGGAGAAAACGTAATCTATATACACTGCAATAGTATAGACTGTGGTACACGTATGAGGCAAGGGATCGTTGTACAACCCCTGGCAAAAAGTATTTAATCGTCTTTTAAAACCCAATTACTTCTTTCGAACTGGTCTAATTGACTTGAGTCTTTTTTCAAGTGTTAATGGAACTAGTTTATGGGATAGAATGACTAGCATACTTGTTGTTAATTCTGCTATTACGTAAAGTGACAACAAAAGATGAAAATCACTCGCTTTTTAACTCTTTTTATTATACTTTATTATATTTTATTATATTTTATTATATGTTATATATTAATAATATAATAATATATTATAAAATATAATATATTATTATATTTTATTATTTGTATTTTATATTACTATTTTATATATATATATATATATAATATATATAATAAATATATAATATATATATAAAATTATAAAAAATAACAATATAAAATAGTAAAATAAAGTAATGAAATATATATATATAATATATATATATATTATAATTATTATATAATTTAAAAAATGCGTTTCGTAGAGCTAGGATAAAATTATAAAATTATATATTTTTTATAATTTTATCCTAGCTCTACGAAACGCATTTTTTAAATTTTCGTTCCAAGTTCAAATAAAATAGTTAAAGAACAAGTGTTTCTTATTTTTTGGTCTCGTTCCAAGTATAATAATAGCGAAATTAACTAGAAGTATTTTGCCCATTGCACAGCAAACTAGTATACTTTTAACATTTAAAACAAAATTCAAGTCATTTAGGAGAAGTTATTGCATTTTAAAAGGTGTACGAATACTTTTTACCAGGGAATGTAGTATTGAGGATGCGATATTAACATTATCAGCTATACACCTGATCCGAGTTGTTGAAACAATAGAATGCTCTAGTTCGAACAAATTTTAGGCAAACGTGATTCTACTTACCATTGTTAAATACTCGTGAATTGTAATGCTTCTCGTGAATTGTAATTAACCCATAATCACAGAAGCGGAAGTATTCCCATTGAAGTCTCGAATAATCGTATCTCCTCTTCTCAAATTGTCCATTTTTATGTCCAAGCTGAGCGTCAATTAGAGAGAATTTACTATGTATACATATTTACTAATTTACTAATTTACTATGTATACACATTTACTAATTTACTAATTTACTATGTATACATATTTACTAATTTACTAATTTACTATGTATACACATTTACTAATTTACTAATTTACTATGTATACATATTTACTAATTTACTAATTTACTATGTATACATATTTACTAATTTACTAATTTACTATGTATACATATTTACTAATTTACTAATTTACTCTGTATACATATTTACTAATTTACTAATTTACTATGTATACATATTTACTAATTTACTAATTTACCATGTATACATATTTACTAATTTACTAATTTACTAATTTACTATGTATACATATTGATACGTGTATAAAATGGCGGTCTCGTAGTAAGAATATATATGTATAAAACGCGTTCGTTTTTACGGGTTAACATCGTTAAAATCTAACTCATTTCGGAATTTAGGACACGATATTCCATATCGTCGTCCCCTTCCTTCATTTCGGAAATTATGTTTGCGTATGGTGTTCCCTCGAAATTAGTTTCCAGAGAAATGTGAATTTCGTTGCGGGAATAATTAGCAGACGTTAAGAAGGCCAAGATTTCTCCGAGGTAGCTTTGCGTTCTTGTAAGGGACACCATTAAAATTTTCCTGGCGAAATTAATATTTCACTGCACGTAGCTCCCTCGGTTCTTCTTTCCAACAAACAGCGCGGAACAAAAGTGTTTTGCGCCGTGAACTTAGTTCTCCGGGTTCAAGTTAGTTCTGCAGACAAGGAGGGAAGGCTTCCGGCGGAGCGCAGAGATTTGCGTTGACCTGATCCAGGATTGGCGGGAGAGCCCCGATCATTTTTGATTGAATTTTTAAGTTTTTTCATTGCCCCTCCGAATGTTGGAATGTTTAATATTACAAAGTGCGAGAATAAATGCATAAAAGTAAAAAACAAACTTACTCTTTTTTAATAAGGATCGCTTTTTATAGAATAGAATCTGAAATGTGAATCATTAATAATGCTTATGACGTCCTTTCAGAATTAATATTAAATCGATGTCTAACAAAGTTCAATTTAAACCCTAAGGATCACATTTGATATTAATATTTTATGTTAATATATTAATATAGATGTATATTAATATATTAATATGGCTGTATATTAATATATTAATATAGCTGTATACTAATATATTAATATAGCTGTATATTAATATATTAATATAACTATATTAAAACAAACTTACCTTTTTTTAATAAAAAAAAAGGATCGCTTTTTAAAATAAAATCTGAAAAGAATCATAAATAATGCTTATGACGTCCTTTCAGAATTAATATTAAATCGATGTCTAACAAAGTTCAATTTAAACCGTTTTAAGGATCACATTTGATATTAATATTTTATATTAATATATTAATATAGCTGTATATTAATATATTAATATAGCTGTATATTAATATATTAATATAGCTGTATATTAATATATTAATATGGCTGTATATTGGTATATTAATATAGTTGTGTATTTTTTCTTTCAATTTCGCAATTTATGTTTAAAACACTGAATCTAATAGCAGAGTCGTTTGAGAGGTAATGTTTCAAATCTTGAAGCTTCAAGAGATTGATCGAAACTTCGTAAGAAAAGCCATTTCCCTCGGTCGAAAATGTTCAAAAATTGAATTTTTGGTGAAAACATGTTGCATTCTTCACCACCGTGCGCAGGTAATATCGAAAGTTGCAGCTTTATCGATTCTGACGCGACAGCGCATCGATTACTTCGAACAGAACTTACTTACCCCATAGCTCACTTTTGCACCCTCTAGAAATAAATCGATAGTCCCATGACCCATTGTGGAATTCTCTGTAATGTTCTCTTAAGTAACATTGTTCTACCAACTATCATCGTAGTAAATATTTTCTATTAAAAAATAAATAAAATAAAAGAATAGAAAAATTTAACATGGCTTATTCGATAAATACAAGATTAATTGTGCCTGTGAACAATGCGGAGACGCAGCAATTAGTCGCCCCACAGTAACCGGCTCCACTAACCTATAAAAGAATTGTGTATTCGAATTATAAATATATAAATACAATATAATATGATATTATAAATTAATATTATAATATTATTATAAATAAAATAATAATATAATATAATAATAATAAAATAATATTATAATATTATAATATAATATAAATATATAAATTATGTATTCGAATAACAGGACGTTAGCGAATGAAAGGTTTATTAAACAATAATATTAACAACTGAAAATAATAATATTTTATAGAATTGTATGAGAGATTTAAATAAACGCTATAGTTGTTAAATTGAGACAATAAAAAAAAGGACAGTTTACTCATTGATAAAATTTAATATTATCAATGCGATTCCGCTTGTCATCTATCTCATGATTTTTTTCTAAATTAATTTCTGTTATTTTTATTTATCCTGAAAAATAACCAGAAGGAAAATACTCACTTTGTTATTAATAGATGTAGTAACAATATAAACACCTTCTAAACATCGTGAAATTTGTGAATATGTTTTCGTTCTCACTAAAGTTACAATTGAAATGGCCACAGGTCACTAATTTTTACGCACGACGAATTCTGTTCGTCGAACACAGTTAACCGGTTGAAAAAGAGTTGCGTTTCAAAAGCTATTACCATCACTTCTGTGGGCCACTGTACGTTCGTCCGAACATATTCGTCGCTCTTATTATTTAAAAATAATACTTTACAGTCCACTTCTCAGTCCGAATAATCACTATCCAGTGTCGGCGGGCGCGAAGCGCTGTCGAAAAGACAAGATGTTAGTGGCGCAACCGTTGAAACAAGACTAACAGTTTTTTCTCAGCTGTGGAGAACGTACACAGCCTGGTCGCGTCCGCGAACATTAAACATTCATAAAACGGGGGTCGCACGGAAGGAAAAACGTGCATCAAGAAGTTAAGGAAATGCCACGAAAATCCACGGCCATTCCCCGACCGGATGCGAAGACGGTATTAAAGCCGGCGTTGCTTGTAACATTTTTTTTTTCAGGAATTCGACCGTTCGATATGTCACTGTCTTTTTTTCTACGGTGCACAATTGCGCCGCAATTTATTCGGAATTTCCGCGAATACGTCAGAGGGAGGTATGTTTCTCGAGGAAATAGAAGCGACAGTAAGGCGGAGGGATCGCCGAATGTTTCGACGCAGACGCGGGCGAACCTTCGAACGAGGATGAACGTCACAAGCTATCGTTACTATAAGCTCAATTATGTTGTCCTGAAGTTTCTCAGGCTATGGAACACGGAGGCTACAACGCCGGAGATACTTGTGAGGCTGGCTATGCTTTATTGCTTCTTCATGTGCACAGTTCTTCAGGTAAATTCGAGAGATTCGATGTTCGATTAATTGCGATTATTATATTACTGCGGATTATTTCTTACGTAATACAATTTTCTGCGTTACTTCTCGAGTTCTCTCTCTTCTTAACAGTTACAATAAATTAATAATAGTACGATTGCTTTTTGTTTCGCGCGACTGAAGGCACTGGGACAAAAAGATAGCACGCTTGAAAATTAATGTAGTTTTTATTTATTTAACATTACAACCAAGATTTATTTATTTAACATTACAACGAAAATACCACTATAAACATACGCGAATGAAATAGAATTGTTAAAATTAAATATTGTTATGTATATTCATGTATAAATATTAATATAAAAATTATATATATATAAATATTAATATATTTATAAAATTATGTTTAGCAATGAATTAGCGAATGATATTTAAAATGATTAACATTTTGTGACTCCTACTTTACATATATTAAGAGTCACCGTTATCTTTGACAAAGATTTATAGAGTTTTTTTAATAGTTTCTTGCTCTAATTGTCCCCACTCATTCCTTGATTTATTGCTAAACATAATTTTCAGTTAAATATGCTATCATTTTGTCCCACTGTATTTCCATAAAAATTCTTCTCTCTCAAATAAAATTGTTTAGACCGGCGAAATGCAATTCTGTATGTTTCTAGTGGTATTTTGCAAGATTCTATAAAAACAAAACCATAGTTGCAATGTTAAGTAAAAATTACATTAATATTAAAGTGTGCTATCCTGTTTATTGGTAACTAAATTATGATGTCGTTACTGTTAGGCATTTCTGTATCAGGGATGTATTTACTGTATTAACTGATTTTATCTATTTTTTATTTATTATTTTTTTCATCTATTTATTTATTAAGTGATTTTATCTATTTTTTTATTTATTATTTTTTTCATCTATTTATTTATTAAATGATTTTATCTATTTTTTTATTTATTATTTTTTTCATCTATTTATTTCTTAAATGATTTTATCTATTTTTTTATTTATTATTTTTTTCATCTATTTATTTATTTATTAAGTGATTTTATCTATTTTTTTATTTATTATTTTCTTCATCTATTTATTTATTTATTAAGTGATTTATTATTAACACAATTTTAGGTGGCCGCATTGTGTATGACTAGATACAGTTTACAAGAGATATCTAAAACGTGGTTATTCATTAATGCCACTATATCATTATTCAACAAATATCTAATGTTGTATGTTGAAATGAGAAAAGTAAGTTAACAGCAGCGAATACGCGATGTATATACAATAAAGTCTCCCTAATCGACGCTCCAAAATGTCCATTTTTCTGTACAATCTGAGCATCGATCAGGGAGAATTTGTTGCAATGCTTTATCTAACCGCTATATGTATTGTTCGTAATACGAGATTTCTATTCGTTAGGTGAAGTTTTTGTTTGCACGCATCGAAGGTGACTGGAACGCATTGGAAAACATGGACGAGTACAGCGTGTTAAATAAGTACACCGTATTCAGCAAATTCTTGCTGAACGCTTATATATGTAAGAGAAAAATGAAAGCAGCGCCTCAAACCGAATGCTTTCTCGACGTTACAGTCGTTCCTCTATTAACCCTTTACACTCGAAACTATTTTAACTGTAAATATAAAATCATTTTTTTAACTTACAGTATTTTTATTTCATATGACAAAATGCATTTTACGTACATGAAATTGACTTGTGGCGTCGCATCGCTCCGCCACTGCACATCCGCTACCTGAGAGCGCGGCGGCTAGCAAAGTGAAACATCTGCCTTCCCTTGTACTCTAGCGAGTCCCGGACGAAACGTTTCCCCCTCTCTTCCCTGTTTTCCAAATGTGGCGTCATAACTGCGAAAAAGTACTATCCACGGCCGTTGTGACAGTCGAACAACGATCTAAAACAAGAAATATAAATAGGCAACTTTATTCAACTGTTACGTGAATAGTACTTTATACTTAAATTATATTAATTTATACTTAATTATTATTATTATATATATAACATAATAATATATAATATTATATATATAATAATAATAATATTATAGATATAATAATAGTAATATAATATAATATAATATATATAATAATATATATATATATATATATAAATTATATATATATTAATTATTAATTATATTAATTCATACTTAATTTATATATAGTATTTTTACCGTGAATAGTACTTTTTGGCGGTTATGACGCCATGTTTGGGAAACAGAGAGGGGGAAACGTTTCGTCCGAGACCTGCTAGAGGACTAGGAAGGCAGATGTGTTTTGCTTTGCTAGCCGCCGCGCTCAGATAGCGGGTGAGCAGTGGCGAGCGATGCGACGCCACAGACTCTTGGGGCCCACGCAACGGTTACACTCTTAACAATCTTTTGAATCTAAACTTTGTTAATATCAAAATTATCTCAAAACGTGATGTAACAAATTTTAGTGGTGCCTCGGAGTCACCACTCGAGTGCAAAGGGTTAAACTCGTGTTCATTAATCTACCGTTCGAAAATCACAGTATTCTCAGTACCATTTGGGGGAGCTCTAGTAACGTATGGATACACGCCGATCATTCTTGATATCGTGATGCCGTTGAACGAATCACGTCCCCGAGAACTCATGATGTTAGCCGAATTTTTCGTCATCGATCCGGCTGAGCACTTCGTACCGATCAATATTTTTGTGTCTGTCGTTGCCGTCGTGGGAATTACGCTAATAATAGTTACCGATGGATCATACGTTATGTTTATAATGCACAACTGTGCCATGTTCAAAATAGCTGGGTAAGATTCTCCGTCTTGCAAACTGATGCCTAAATTCTATATGTTAAAAAATCCACTTTGCACTAATTACTAGTTGAAATGATTTTTTTTTAAGTCAATATTCCTCGCAGAAATCTCGGTTCATCTTTTTCTCTTCCATAATTTACTATATTGACCCTTCCATACTCCTCAAGAATAATGATGCGAGCGTCAACGAAAATATTAATTTTATCTCGAAAACAAAATATTTTACTTGCTCGAAAGAATGCAACGTTTTAAACATAAAACGTTCCATGTGTTCTAACAAATTTTTAAGATAATATTTCGAATGGTATTTTATTTTGACAAACACTGAAAATATTTGTGCCATAGTTCGGAGAGTATTTTATTTATTTTATTTATTATCATTATCGAATAAGATAATTTTTATTTTTACTAGCACAAAATTTATTTCGACAATCTAAAACGAAGCATCTACTTTTCCTCTACGTTATAAGACAATAAATTCCATTTGTTTCTGCGTTCTATGTTACTCAAATAAAAGCTATTTTATTTTGTGTTTTTAATTATCAAAATAAAATATTTATTTCATAATTCACCTGTGGATAAGGTAAAACGTTCCTTGCAATTCGCTTAATTTTTATTTTAGATTAAAATTTACAGTCTATACTTCGTGCAACGAGAACTAGCATAAAATATAAACATAAAATATAGCATAAAAATATATATAGCATAAAATATATATGTGAGCAACGCATGATCGAGCTAGGGCAATTTAACGGGCCACCCTCTGCATTCGAGGGTCCCCGACGAGGGTCCACTAAAATTCGTCCCTGAGCATCGTAGTCCAGCAGCCGCTTGCAATCGGCAATCACAACACCGATCACGTGAACGTTCTGTTTACATTTTGTGCCAGTTCTCGTTGAACGCATAATACACTCAAGAATCTTGCGATCTTACAAGCGAAACATTCTTCTCGTAGCTACCGTCTGCAACGCGCGGTCAGCACGAAAGAAAAATTTTTATTTCGTACGAGATTCATCAACGCGGTGTTGACCCATCAAGGAGCTATTGCGTCAGTATGAAGAAACATTCGTTTATAAATTAATGTTTAAGAATCGTTCGGATTGAATCGTAAATAACTTCTAAATAATCATTCATTTTGGAAGGTTCGCTGATATCCAACAGGAAATATACTCGGTATACTCCTTTTTTTTCCTTGCATCCGGTGTGAGCTGGATAATAATGACTATATATAGTGTGAGTAACTCGCCAATTATTTTTCAAAATATTTGCAACTTAATCGTTGTAATAATCGTCTACGGGCAATCCTCGTAAAATAAGGACAGCGATGCCTTTTCAGGGATAAATTTTAACAAGAATAGACTGAGCTTCGTTGTTATGAAGTATTATTTCTAATAAAAATTATTATTATTATTATTATTATTATTATTATTATTATTATTATTATTATTATTATTATTATACGATCTTAGAGTACAATAGACATTCTTAGTGGTTAATAGAATGTCAACGAATTTACTGTGTCGAAAATAATAATAGAATAGAGACTCCCTTATCCGAATATTTATTTTTACAATATTTTTCGGCACTCAAACGTTCTATTATTTAAACGTTGCATTATTGAAATTTTATTTTATTATTATTATCACTTAGTAGAGAACTAGAATGAAATTATTCGATAATAGAATGTTTTGGCTGTTAGGTTATTATTTTTAAAAATCCTTCAGATAAAAGAGTCTAGTATCTAGATCATGTAGATGATCCTAATTTTTCTTTTACCCTTTATACTCTTTTGTTAATTTTTAATTACCCTGTTATACGAGGATTATCTGTGCTTCGTATTTCAATGTTATGTGTACAGTATGGCAGCAATACTCGTTTATAGTACAGTGACATATCCTACAACATGGCTCGGAATTAACCAGCATGCAACGTGAGGATCGCGAGGGCCACGCCCACTGATTCCCGTCTCGCTCTCCGTGATCGCTTCTTTCGGCTCAGAGCAGCTCAGGCGGGTGTGCCTGTTGCTTTATATGCGTGCGTGTAGCATTGAGGCGACCAGCGGGGAGCGAGACGCGCGACGGGAGTCGGGAGGCGTGGCTCTCGCGCTCCTCGTGCTGCGTGCCGGTTAATTCCGAGCCCTGTCGTAGGATATATCACTGCAATATAATCGAGTATTGCAGCCATACATCTTTTGAATAATATGTATAGATACGTAATTTTTACGATGAACGTTAATCGCGCCATTAACACGTTCCGTGCCGAGCTTTTTTTACTCGAATCTTCACACTTTGATATTTTACTAAAACTTGATGTATTACGTGCAATTATATATTAATTCTCGTACACATAACAACGTAACAAAAACTTATCAACGACCATTCTTGCGGTGGAAATTGATTCTTCGGTTCTAAATTTCTTGTAAACAATTTGTTCAGTTCACTAAGTAAACATGCAAGCGTGTACCATCGATGGTACACGTGGCACGGAACGTGTTAATATCTGATCGATATAATTGTAAAGAGGGATTATGCACTTATGATACGTTACTGCTGTGATTCGGTGGCATGCACGTTTTTAATTCAGCATATTATATTTCTTCAGTTCTCTCAGGCTATAAGAGTGACGAAAAATATTTGGGACATTCTAGTAGCAGTTTATTCCTTAATTTTCCAATTCAGCTACCTATACTTCGGCAACTTCATTTCGCAACAGTTGATTGACCATAGTTCCGAGATGTTTACAGTAACGTGCGTATTAAAACATTTTCTTCAAGCGACTCCGGTAATATTATCAGAATTGTTTGCTTAATATGTTTGATGTTGGATTAATGTTAACCTAATGTTAGTTGTTGACAAGGCCCGAATAATCGTATCTCCTCTTCCCAAATCGTTCATATTTTTCTGCACAATCTGAGCGCGAATTAGGGGCGAAAAATTTGCTGTACACGTTGAGTAACAATTGGAGAGAATTTACTGTATATCGAGATTCTGACTAAATCGGTTATGAAGAGCGAAAAAAACCGTGTAACTATTATAAGATATGTCTTTATTTTCTGGCTTTAATCGGTCTTGGTTTTACATCGTACGTAGTAAATTAAAATGTATTCGTTTTATTCACTAAATAAACGCGCAGATGAAGTTCATTTAATTCAATTTTATCGATCTCGTAATTATCAATTAATGATGTCGACATTAAACAGTGTCAAACTGCTATTAAAAAATCGTTCGATCTAGATAGAAGCAATTACATTAGCACGTTACATGAACTTTCGAAGAAATGAATATTTTGTACGGAATTCTGAATTCTGTGAATTTTTGTAGATACGATACGCAGTGGTACTCGATGCCTGTGCCAGCACAGAAGCTAATCATTTTAATACTGAGAAGAAGCATGAAATCTTGCATGGTCACGCTTGCGAAAATGTTTCAGCCCTCGTTCCTAGGTTTTACTACGGTAATGTACAAAAAAACGAGCACCCCGTTCACGTTTCATTCGTACACGATTCAGTTGTTTTCCGAGATTTAATCGTCCGATTCCTTTCAGGTATGCAACATGTCGATGTCCTATTTGATGTTCTTGTATTCGATGCAAAGGGTCTGAATTTTGAAACGTAGCATAAAAATGCTTCCTTCGGATTACAAATATTATTACTGTTCATGCCTTTCTGGATCTGATCCATGCACCACTCTACACTCATCTTAACCATTCTTGCTAGAAGTTTACGCACACACCTATCAAGTCTGAAGCATTTAAGAAAGACACAAAGACTTTTAAATATTACACGAACGCCGAACAGATTCGTTAAACTTACGAGATACATCATTTCAAGATGTCGCGGCACTGTAATGTCTCCCTAATTGACGCTCAGATTGTGCACAAAGGTGGACAATTTGGGAAGAGGAGATACGATTATTCGAACTTTGCACCTCGTTTTGATCATTGTTGACAATTGGTAACTATAAAAATGAGTTAGAAGGCTCGAATAATCGTATCTCCTCTTCCCAAATTGTCCATTTTTGTGTACGATCTGAGCGTCAATTAGGGAGACATTACTGTACCGTTCGAGTGTTTACGGGAGTACGAGTAGTACAGTAATGTCTCCCTTACTGACGCTCAGATTGTCCACTAAAATGGATAATTTGGCAAGATGTACGATTATTCGAGCCTTGCGGCTCGTTTTTATAATTGCGGACAATTTATAACTACAAAAATAAACCGCATGGCTCGAATAATCGTATCTCCTCTTTCCAAATTGTCCATTTTTGTGTACGATCTGAGCGTCAATTAGGGAGACATTACTGTATTCGTTTTCACGCGAGTAGAAATTGCACAAAGAAATCGAGAGCACAATGTCCAGAAACACGCGCTGTACGATAAATTCGTTCTAATTGACGCTCAGATTGTGCAGCTCGTTTTTATAGTTGCGACAATCGGTAACTCGGATAAAAAGATTCGAAAACATTATATTTTATTCTGTTTTACATTCGAAACAATTTCAGTTTTTTCTTTCGCAAATATTTTTGTGTAGTGAACTAGTGAACTACTTCGTCTAACATCTAAAAAAACGTTCAAACAATTCGATTCAATCTCGAAAAAGATATTTCGTTGTAAACAGCGTTTCAATATTATTGTGGAATTGAAACGAACTGCATGATACATACAAAATCCCCCCCAAAACTGTAAGAAATCTGATTAAGGATCTATACGTCGATTGTGTTAAAAAGTGAAAATAATTTGAAAATTGAAACACGATCAGTTGTACACTTACACAGTTTTCAGGTGAAAATAAATAATGCCAAACGAAATAATGTTTCCCTCTGACGACATTTTTTCCTGCGATGAAAATTTAGCGAGATATTGAAGATAGCAGTTTCAATTAATTAAGTTAATAAACAAGCTGTTTCTGACGAGTATACTCGTCGTACTCGTCACAGCTAACTGTTTAAAAACGATATATGTATATGTACTTTGATATTCTCTGTTAAATTATATGTTTCATAAGAACGTTGCATTTAAACAAAGTACGAAGACAAACGCGAACGTATACATAGTATAATTACAGTAACTTAGATACTTCTCAAAGAGATTTCCAATTATCTAATTGTTAATAATATTATTATAATATTAATAATATTATATAATTAATAATATTAATAATATTATATAATTAATAATATTAATAATATTATATAATTAATAATATTAATAATATTATATAATTAATAATATTAATAATATTATATAATTAATAATCAACACGTTCGCTGTTCTCTGCAGCATGCATTATTAGAGTTGCAGTCAACGTTAGATGACGCTTATTTAATACATTTTCGAAATAAAATTTCTGTAATAAAAAAGAAAACGTATTAGTCAGTGCTAAAAGCAACTAAATTGGGAAAACAGATGAACAGGCAGATGATGTTTCTCTTGTGGCCGAGCATCAAAATGCAAGCTGAGAATTGTGAGACGAGGTAAAATAAGGTAAATAATCCTTAAAATATTAAACCTCAGTTTCGTTCTATTAAACAATGCAAAACTATGTATGCACCATATTCAATTCAGAAACACGTCTCTTCTCTTGAAAACAATGACTGCCAGCATTTCGACAATAATTCGACCCATATTCCTCTGCTCAGCCTGCCATAAAAAGTAATAAATTAGGAGCACTTGATACAAACCGAATATCCGACTGTCTTTCAAAACGCTTAAGACCCGCGGCGGCAAACGGGTTAACGCTAGATTCACCGTGCACAAAAAAACAGCTGTTTCATATTAGTTTATAGAAGCCACAATTGCCGCATAAATTGACTAAATTAACGTATAAATTGAACAAATAACTCACGAATGTATCGTCACGATACGAACGATCGTAAATGAAAAAATTAGCGACCCGTCATTTCGACGGCTTCAACTCCATAAATCTATTATTGTTAAACGATGCAGTTGATACTCACATTCCCAACGAATAATTGCAACGTTATGCACGATCTTCCTGCTTTTCGTTTAGCACTCTAGAGCAGCTATATGACGAGCGAGAGGCACAACAAGTGGCATCGCATCGGTAAAAGATCGACGACGCGGAACCCTCGAAACATATAAAAATCGATATAAAACGATATAAAAATCTAAAAATCAGTCCGCTTAGAGAACGAACCTCGAGATACGCTCTCGCCGGATCTACTTCGCGACATCGATGCCTTCGATTTTAACTACTGCACGCGAGAGACCGACAAGACCGATGTAAACGGCGTGCACCGGAAGCGAACTGTTGCATGGTGCAGAGACGACGAACGAATGAACCGGCAGCCGAACCACCTCGCTTCCAACTTCGCGGGGTGAGCTGACATCTTTTTTCTTTTCTTTTTTTGTCTAAACAACAGTCGACGGTTCGCGTTTTCTCGCGATGGGAAACAGCACGCGGCGGCGGCGGGATCCTTCGACTACAAGAAAGGAAATAACGCTTCGGCAAAAATCCGGCGGTCGCACGGTTGCCTCGCACCGTGTAATTTCCGGGGATTCGGACGTGACAATTGTCATTGCGGAGGGTAACTTTACAATGCCGCGATCGAATCGATAGCCGGCAAGCTGTAATCACGACACTCGACGGTGACAACGGGGCGCGCGCCGCGATGTTTGGACTCGTTATTTATTCAAACGATGCTCGACGACGATTCTCGGCGGCGAACACACACACACGCGCGCATTCGTAAATTGCAGCGAATCAATTTGCGAGGGAAATCGCGGTAAGAAATCTTCGAAAGAGGCCGGCTCGCCGGCTTAGAAGCGATCCGGCTCTCGTCGACGATGGACAATCTCGGCGATCATCACTATACGGTGATCAGGGTGCACCTGTCGTGCGTCGGCCTGTGGCCGTACGATCGAACATGGTTCGCTTTCGCGAGAAGGATGTTCTACATATTGCTCATAACGACCGCAATTGTGTTTCAAGTATGATAATAGAACGATTGTTATTTATCGATTCTGACACGGGTGACGGAAGCGTGGAGCAATTTCGTACGAGTTCGCGCGTTCGGACGACGCGAGGAGTAGCGACGGCGGTTGATCGATTTGATCGACGCGAGAACAATGGTTCGCGCGTGAACGCGCACTCGACGTGGAATATTTGCCGTCGTACCTTCGGAGAAATTGTTCAAACGTCTTTGACTTCGACGCGGAAATTTGGAGCAATGTCGCCTCGTTGATCGTATCTTGTGCTCCAATCGCTCCGTTTCTAATGCGACAACACCGATCGAATTATGCGAATCACGTATGGAAGAGAATTTGTGTGTCTGCTGAAACGTTGTCTCTTTGTCGGTTGCAGGTGAAAGCGCTATTATATCATGAGAAATTGTACCATAATATTCTGGTCAACGCGCTGACGAATCTTATCTTCACTCTTATCGTTTTCATTAAACACATCGCATTTTTGAGGAACATCAAATACGTAAGTTGAAGTTCCATCGTTTAATTGGAGCGATATGTGTTTTTGTACCTTCTTTTCTGCACAGTTTACGCTTCTTCTTTTGTTTCGGTGATTGTAAATATGTTCCGTTGAAAATGTAAAACGAAGATCGGTAATTGGAACGTGTTTATCGTTTGTATTGAGTTTATTGCGTTCGATAATTTGTGAAGAACAAAATGATCGCAAAATATCGATCTTGAAATGTTTTGCTTGCAATTAATGTGTGTATAAATAAATAATGTGTTATTGTTATATATTATTATATACGAACGCATTATTATTATTATTATTATTATTATTATTATTATTATTATGAATATATTAGGAATATTAGGAATATCAGGAGTAAATAATACATTATTTATTCCATTATATATAATACATTATTTATTCCGTTATAATAATAATAATAATACATTAATTATCATTTGACTCAAATAATATTTTTTCAATTTGTTTTTGCCCATTACGCTATTCGCGAAGATATATGAACTATAAAACTACAAATATTTGATCCGTCGATCGCAATAGGATGTCCGTCATTGATCCTAATTAGTAACAATCGAAACATATTCTTCCATTTTTTACGATTGTTGCAAGCAACCAAACTAAATATTCCTATCGCGAAGATTTACTGTAAGAAACTTTACTAAAATAGAATTTGCCTGAATAATACAAGACACTCGTCGATAATATTTGTCAGATTTGTTGACAGATCTCTCGTCTAGCTGCAATAATTACGCGTGTGAAATATATCCTTATCGACTAAGTTATTACGATGCTATAACATTTTCATTTCGGCTGTATCGCTGATTTATCGCGCTCGTGAAGCGCGCGAATCTACAAGGCACAATGGCCGACGATTTACCGGTTCCGAAGAAGATACGCGGCATAAATCCGTGTGCCTGTGCGCCACTTAAGCCACTGAGAGCTATTGTATCTGAAAATTTCGGGCTTGCTTTACGATTCATTAATCACTCTGCTCCCATTATGCATCTTTAAGCTTTTATCATTTCGATCGCAATTGTCTCGACGCGCCGATTCCAGCTACAGTAATGTCTCTCCGATTGACGCCCAGATTGCGCACAAAAATGGACAATTTGGGAAGAGGAGATACGATTATTCGAGCCTTGCGGTTTATTTTTGTAGTTATAAATTGACCGCAATTATAAAAACGAGCCGCAAGGCTCGAATAATCGTATCTCCTCTTGCCAAATTATCCATTTTAGTGGACAATCTGAGCGTCAGTAAGGGAGACATTACTGTACTGCTCGTAAACACTCGAACGGTACAGTAATGTCTCCCTAATTGACGCTAAGATTGTGCACAAAAATGGACAATTCGGGAAGAGGAGATACGATTGTTCGAGCCTTGTAGCTTGTTTTTATAGTTAATCTTTATATCTCCTCTTCCTAAATTGTCCATTTTTCTAGACAATCTGAGCGTCAATTAGAGAGACATTACTGTATTTATTGTTTCCTTAGGTGAAGCTACTTCTGGATACAATACGCAGTGATTGGAGAGACATTAATGACGAGCACGAGACAAAGATATTACTAGAAAGAGCTGGTCATGGTAAATTAGTGGCGGTGATTTTGTCGGGTAATTATCACGTGGAAAATATTATTCTCCTGCATATTATACGATAATATATTGCATATATATATTATATTACTATATTATATTATATATATTATATATATTATATATATTACTATATATTATATTACTTATATATATAAGTAGTACATTATACATGTATAATATATACTTATATTATATTACATGATAAAATTTGACACACTGTTTTATTGATACAGCCATCCTGCATATAGCGGTAATGAGTTTCATAATCTACACGACTTTAATAGCCGATTTTTTCACTTCCTCGATCTCCGACGAAAACGATTACATCGCGAATTCGCACATCAAATTGATGTACACCAAGAACGACGAGAAATATTACTTCATATCATCGTTGCACACGTACATTGCAATGGTGTTGAGCTCATGTGTTCTTTGCGGGACAGAGGGGACAACGAGCATGTGCTGTTTTCACGGTTTAGCGATATACGAAATACTGAGGTACGATAGAATGATATTCATTTTCATATTTTTCGCGAAATTGCCGTAAACTGAGACGAAACCGAGCGCACTGCTCGAAAATATTAACTTTATCGAACAAGTTTCTAATTCGGTGATTCTATTTTTGAACAGTCACCGCGTTCTAAACGCTTTCAACAATGACAAGACGAATATTACAGATCTGAAAGAAGACAGAAGAACTTTGGAAAAATTAATCGACATCGGAATACTCCATAAACATTTATTACGGTTTGTAAAAAAATGACTGTTCCGAAACATCGATTAGACACATCATTCGACCGCGGATCGTTGTGCAAACCCTTATTTTCATAAGTCATTTTACAAGAGCCAGGATTAAAGAAAAGATTCTTAATTCCACGTGGTAAACAGAAAATAAATACGCTATTGGATCCCATTAATTCATAAGTTTCCGGTATTTAAGAAATTTCTGCGTGCCATAAATGCACGACGATCCGCAATCTAGACATCATAGATTGATTTCTTTTTCTAAGTTTAATTCGTCACTCCTTTCTAATCCCATTTATTTATTATCGCTCAGGTTTTGCAGTGTGTTCCAAAGCGCGATTATGTCAACCTATTTTATTCTGCTCTTTTTGACAGTAGGTTCTCTAACCTTGAACCTTCTGCGTGTAAGTTTGAATGTTCCAACGGGTGGACCAGTGTGGTCAATAAGTAAATGCTTCACCTTCGTTGCGAAAGACAGAAGCGGGACAGTGAATATTTATTTAGGCGACTAGTTTTTAACATGCAACCCATCTTTGCCGATCCACGAGAATCAGAGAACCAATTTAAAAAATTGTAACTGCAAAGTTCATACATGTCTTACGATCATCCTCGAACGCTTTGTATTGTTCTAGTAATTGCATAGCAGCTTTCTCATTTCGTCTATACCAGGACTCGGAATTAACCTGCGCGCAGCACGAGGAGCGCTAGGGCCACGCCTCCCGCCTCCCGCCGCGCGTCTCGCTCCCCGCTAGACGCCTAAATGCTACACGCACGCATACGAAGCAACAGGCGCGCGCGCGCGCTTAAGGCGCTCCGCGCCGAAAGAGGCGGCCACGTGGAGCGAGAGACGCGTGACTGGAGTCAGGAGGCATGGCTCTCGCTCTCCTCGTGCTGCGCGCCGGTTAATTCCGAGCCGTGGTACAGACGAAATGCTCTCATTGTAAATAATCTGACTCACGCCCAAACAGGCCAAACAGGCCCTTAGCATCGACGTAGCAATGAATTACATAGGCGTGGGACTAGCACAGAGAGATTCACAGCAACCCGAAATTTTGCATTTGCGGGAGATATTACTGTATTTCGTATAGGATGTTCCATGCTTGCAACGCTGTAATATGCGACTGGCCGATGGAATCGAGTACATTTTTCGAAATGAGAGTTAGGGGAATTGAGCTGTTTACTTATTGACTGCCACTCGTATTATTCGCGTTCGCATCGACTAGCAACAATCTACTAAACGTGGCCCCGGTTGCGTGCAGTTGGCGTACATTGTCGCCCGAACTAGGAGACTGGCGCAAATCGCAACACCGGGAACTGCGGTCGTCACATACTTCTTGTACTTAATTATAACAAATAATTTGGGACAAATGGGCATCGATACCAGCGCAAACTTCTTTTTAGATACGTGAGTCAAAAATGTTAGTCGTACCAGTGCAGCACGTTGGGTGAGCACCCACTGCCCACAGTGGGCTACTATTGGGTTGGCAACTAAGTAATTGCCGATTTGTTCAAGAAATACAAAATTTTTTTTTGAATGAAGTTTAATCTATAATGTATTTTCCATTTTGTTCGATGACCTTTTGCCATCTCTCTGACTACTTGAAAATTCCACGCTCGTAGAAAGTCTGATCCTTTTCGGCCAAAAACTGAGTTAACACTTTATCGACCGCTAGCCTATTTATCGGCTTTTCGATTGCCAATGTTTATCGATCGCTAGCCTATTAATCGGCTTTTCGATTGCCAATGCTTATCGACCGATAGCCTATTAATCGACTTTTAGCTATCGACGGTTTTCGCTTCTTTACTGTTTTGTTAGTAGCTGACCTCCTGTATGCTGACCTCCCCATATGCTTATGAATTATAATTATAATAATTATTATTATTTATTATTATTTTTAAAGGAATAAGCACAACACAATGAATAGCGAAAATTTAGCCGGTACTGGGAGCAAATGCGCGCGCGACTAAGCCAGTCCTTACTGAGTGGCAGCCTCAACCACGACCGGACGATAAAGTGTTAAGTGAGATTTTACAGCGTCATCGTCGTTAAAAGTTTTACCACGAAGGGAGTTGTCCAGGGATCGAAATAAGTGGTAATCCGATGGCGCGAGATCAGGGCTGTATGGTGGGTGTAACATCAATTCCCAACCAATATCCATCAATTTTTGCCGAGTGGACAAAGACGTGTGCGGCCTAGCATTGTCCTGCTGGAAAATGACACCTTTACGATTGACCAATTCTGGTCGCTTTTCCTTGACCGCTGCATTTAATTTGTCCAGTTGCTGACATTCACGGATAATAAAAAATAACATAATAATAATAATAATAATAATTTTATAATATAACATTTACGGTTATCATAAAAATGGGAGTGAGAGACATCTATAACTTTCATGATTGACCAATTCTGATCGCTTTTCCTTGACCGCTGCATTCAATTTGTCCAGTTGCTAACATTCACGGATAATAAAAAATAACATAATAATAATAATAATAATAATTGTATAATATAACATTTACGGATATCATAAAAATGGGAGTGAGAGACATCTATAACTGAAATCGGCAATTACTTAGTTGTCAACCCAATATTTCCCAAAGCGACATTTCTCATTACGATTCGCTGCTAATCGCCAAAAGTTCAAAACACCGATGTACGGAACACTGAATGTGTTGAATGTCTAAGACCGGAACGAATGTGTGCAGATTATTTGATTAACGTTCGTTTGTTACGCAGGTATGCTGGCGTATGGTACAGAGGATCTGTACCAGCACAAAAATTGTTGTTATTCATTATGCTTCACAGTATGAAAGAATGCAAATTCCTGATCGGCGGTCTCTATTGTCCGTCCCACGAAGGATTTACCGGGGTACAGAAGCAAATAAATGCAATTTATATTTATCATCGAACACATTTTACGATGTTTTTAAGCTTTCGTAAATCTTTGCTTGCAGATAATGAGATTGTCAATGTCTTACTTAACGGTTATGTACTCTCTCTACGTAAGAGTTTAGGATGATTTACATGTACCCAAAACTGTTCTGCGGTATTTATGCGTGCAGTTATTTTCGTGGGCAATCAAGATTGTCGCGGTTCTTTGGTACGTATACGAAGCGAAAGGGCCAACGACAATGTGTTTTCAATTTTTGTTACGAAATCGACTCTGGTAGTGTGCGCCATAAATTGCGTAATTATTATGGACAATCATTTAAATTGTAAGGTGAAGAAAATGATGCGTAGAATAAAATTTTATTCGAAGCATTTATTCGCAGAATTAATTCGAATAAAATTTTATTCGACGAATTTGTTCGCAGAATTTATTCGAATAAAATATGCCCACCTCCGAGTCATGTCCACCTGCCGGCCAGAAATGACCTCGGTACAGCACCGTTCATCCCGGTACTCGGAGGGTTAATAGAGAACAGATTAAACAGAACTTATCCACCTAATTAAAAGCTCCGACAAAACTTCCCGTGTATCATAAAAGTTCGCTTGTTCGAAAAGTGATATGAATATCTAATGTCTTCCGAAGATGAAGGTTTTTTTAAGCCGAGTTATAATTTGCGATACGATTTCCGTTTCCTAACTGGCGATGATTCTATGTTCATAATAAATAATAATAAATACGAAAATTACATTTCTGTGTATCTCATGGTATAAACGTACGATTGTTTCTTCTTTTTGTTACAGGTGAGTACCTTACGTTTTCTAACAACAGTGGACACATAAGTGGATAATCACCAAAAGCCTGGTTGTATGTATTGTTCTTAGAAAAATATATAATAATTATTTGCAATTGTCACTCTTAAAAAATTCATTCCTCGCATAAATTTCGTGAGCCGATGTAATTTCATATTGCACATTACATCGAGTTTTACGTGAAACAAAAGCAACTAATTAAACTAAGAAAGTAACTAAAGTAACACCTTTAGCAAAGGCCGCACAAAAAATCTCGCGTATGCGATTTCTACTAAGATTTACTGAGCAAATCCCGAAATGTGGTTGTTCGGCACTATCCGCGTATATAAAATATACAACAGGACATGCCCATTGGTAAGTTACTAATTCTCTGCAGACTATGTAGCGACATTTACTCACATGCAACAACGTACACAAAAATAATTTGATTATCTTTACGTGAACGCAAACTCTCGATCATCGCACACGTTCGGAGCCGGTAGCGAACGCGTTGAAACAACACATAAGGCTACTGCTCGATTAATTCACGCAGTGAGTACATTTTAAAACGATCACGAGTATGAGAGTATGCGCGCAACTATTCGGACCAACTTGTTGCACGTTGCGCGGCTAGAGGTTCGCGAGCGAGTGAACGGCGACGGAGATGGTCGCTCGATTTCCCGATTGTAAAAAACGGGAAAATGAAGAAGGGAAACTGACGATATCGCGCACCCATAATGGTGGGAAAAAAACAGTCAGTATTGCGCGGACAATGTCGCGTGCAAGCAGCGATGTAAGTTTCGACATAAACAAGGAAGGGAGACACTGTAGCAAGGGGGACAATGTAGTGTCGCGAATCGATCGATAAACCCCAACCTGTAATCATAGCGCTCAATTGTGCGATTCCAAGATTCCCCTTGACACATTCTGTGATATTTTGCTTCCTTATTTATTCAAATGACGCGATACGAAAAAATTGTACGCCGAGGTGAGGGAACATTACGATGGAAGGTCGCGAGAAAATTTTTCCCCTCTACAAGGTTAGACGGTGCCTAGCTTCTGAGCAGTGATGACCGATATTAGCGACCACCATAAACTGATCAAAGTTCTTCTGTCGACTGTTGGACTGTGGCCGTACGACAACACATGGTTCATCTATCTGAAAAGAGCAGTGCATATTTTGATATTAACATTGGCGATAGTGTTTCGGGTATTGTTCTCTGACAATGAGGGTCAATCGATTTTCATATTAATTGCATTGTCCAATGCAACTGCGTGTTTCGATAACCGATAGACAATTTCTCCATAGAAATTCTTTAGTATGCGTCGAACATCGACCCGGTAGTCATCGTCCAAAACTTGAATTTTCAAATTTGGGAAACTGTTCCGCTTTACAGATACTTTAACACGTTTAAGTAATCTTTACGGACGTTGCAAATAAATTATTATTGACATTTAAAGTTCAGTGGCGACACTCTGGCCAATTAAGTCAAGTTTTTCACGTTCGTACGTGCAATTTTGATCCGCATTGTTATTTCTTTTCCAAAATTGAATTTCTGAAAAACAGAGATGATGCCGAAAAACACTGTTTGATTCGCATTGAACGCAACGAAACTTTATATTACAATGAACTAACAAAATTTGTTGGACAGTGTTATTTTAGAACTGAACATATGAAAATTTGTATACTTTTTTATTATTGATTTCAGGTGGCATCGTTTATCCACAATGCCGATTATACTCTGAATGTTATCGTAGCTTTTATTACACACATAATATTCGTCATTATATTCATTTTTAAATACACTTCTTTTCTATATAAGATGAAGATCGTAAGTTGAAATGATTTTAAACTTACTTTAGACACGATTACAGCTTGATAATCTTGTATTTATCTGATTCTGCCTCTATAAATCTACGTTCGACCGTTATCGTCGTGTTTGTTTCAATTATTAATCGGCACATTGCTATTTTTGTAGTTGCGAAAGTTATTTGACACAACAATATACCATAGATCCACCATCACTGACGAAAATGAACGGAACATTATTTTTCAAAGCATTGCATACACGAATGTTATGACTTCTCTTTTTGCTGGTAAGAATTACCATTTCGAATATTTTCACCGATTCGTTTGTCATTTAACTTAATCCCTAATAGAAGCATCACGTGGCATGACAATTCTGTGGTACTTTATAGAATTTTAACACCGCGAGTGACGAAAATCAGTCCCAGAAATTTTCACGAATTCAAAGTAATTTAATTCACGAAATTTCTTTTAATTTATCACGGTGCATGGTGTTTCCACTCCATTACATTCTTAACATCCTAGTCAAATACAGTCTGTCTGTAATTTTTAAAATTGATAGAAAAATTGCGTCGCCCATTTTTCGACCTACGCGGCACACAACGTGTTAATTACACGCGACGTACATAAAATCGATTAAGAAACAGCGTCACTCCATATAAATTAATCTAACCAATTCTACGTCGTTGTAGGCAGCATTTACATTGGAAGCTTTGGCTTCATGTTCTATCAATTTCTGCCGAGCGGTTACGAGAAGTCCGCAGATCGCGTGGAATTCTATTATTTCACCGATAATTCCAAATTCGATTACATCACTTTCCTATATTTCCCTATATTCGTCATGCTCGGACTAACAGGGCTTATAGGACCTGAAGTGGTAACGCAAATATTCTGCCAGCACGGGCGCACGTTATTTCAGATTGTCTGGTAAGGAACATTAGAAAACAAGTATATACGATGATGTATACATTTATCTTCCGTTCTCCCATAATGGACCATCAATAACCACCGGTACTGTTACGTATGTACAACAGTTTCCGTATTAAAACCGCGTTCATCCAACCATCGGGGATTTCTGACTTCGAAAAAAGTAAATCCGTGGCAGATAAACTAATCAGCGCAACGAAGCTGCACAAAGAAACGATGAAGTTTGTATTAAATATTACATTGCCGATCCATTCTATGTAAATATATCTTATTTAAAATGCTCGTCTCATAATACCTTTTATAGATTCGCGAAACAGGCTACAAATTGTCTTACTACTTCGTATAGCATATTGATGTTGCTGGGAACAATATCTCTCACTTTGAATCTTCTACGTGTAAGTATAAGTGGACAAGTGTGCCACAGCTGCAGAGAACTGTGGGGACTTTTCGTTCTTCCATTATCGTACGATACTTCTTCCATACGTTCAGATCGCCAGATTGACGATGCGCTTATGCGAGTAGCGCAGGTCGCGAAAAATCAGCTGGCAATTGATTCCGAAGCGTAAACGCTATTCGCTTTGTATCCGCGATTTCGCTTTGCGTTTTCTATGCCCTAGAGGTCCCAGAATCCGGGCCAGTGCTTCGAATGCTTCGGTAGACGACAGTAGGCTCCGCCTCCTGACTACCGTCGCAGCGCCTCGCTCCCCGCATTGATTCCATCGGCAGCGCGTCACGCGGAGCTAGGCTCTGCGGTGGGAGTCAGGAGGCGGAGCCTAATGTTGCATTCCGAAGCATTCGGATCACTGATCTAGACGATTAGCCGGTCCGATTTGTCGTCACAGTGTCAAGGCAGATGACTGCTGTCTTCCTTGTGTCAGCACAGGCAACGCTCTAGCGTCATCTTAATTAACACGTTATGATAACTCATTATGTTGCGAACGGTTGGCACACATAAATCTATTATGTTGTAACAAAAATAAATTGTGTTGGAAATAGAAATGTTATGCAATCTTGGGCACTTAGTGATGAGTCAATGTAAAAGTTCAGAACATATAATTAACAGTTGTTTTGTCATTTATAGTTTTTCCGATGAAAAAGGGCGCTTATATTGTAATTACAGTAAATGCTCCACAATTGACCCTCAGCTTCTACACAAAAATGGACTATTTGGGAGGAGGAGATACGATTATTCGAGCCTTTCGTCACGTTTTTATAGTTACCGATAGTTACGAATAATGTGTTCCCAAATTCTCCATTTTTGTTTCTATGTTGAGGGTCAATTAAGGAGATTTTACTGCACCAATGTAACCATCTTTTCGTAAAGGCGAATAAAACTGATCGAGTTTATGCTATCACAAAGTGTAGAATGTGTACTGACATTAATTATCTGGCATAATAATAGAAATATTATGCAATCTTGAGCACTTAGTGATGAGTCAATGTAAAAGTTCAGAACATATACGTTGTTTTATCATTTCTAGTTTTTCCAATAAAAAAGGGCACTTATATTGTAATTACAGTAAATTCTCCACAACTGACCCTCGGCTTCTACACAAAAATGGACTATTTGGGAGGAGGAGATACGATTATTCGAGCCTTTCGTCACGTTTTTATAGTTACCGATAGTTACGAATAATGTCTTCCCAAATTCTCCATTTTTGTTTCTATGTTGTGGGTCAATTAAGGAGATTTTACTGCACCAATGTAACCATCTTTTCGTAAAGGCGAATAAAACTGGACGTATTTATGCTCTCACAAAGTGTAGAATGAGTACTGAAATTAATGAACTGGCATAATAATAAGTTGTGTTTCTCTCGTTTTCAATATGCAGATATCTCAGTCACTTCGGGGTCAGTGGAAATTCGGAGAGATATTGGTACAAATGGTAGTGCTATCCGTTCACATAGTGTATCTATGTATGGCGAATTACGTAGGACAAATAGTCACGGATAGTAGTTCCAACGTTTTCACGGAACTGTAAGTACATTGTGCTCTTGAAATGAGAATCATTATTATTAACTATTGTATGAATATTTAAAGAAAAAGAGAAACAGAATAACGAACACAATTAGTACTTCCTACCATTCAGGTTGTATTTTACAAGCTTGCACATGGGATACACAAATAAAATCTGCACTCTAATGCTTGCAGTTGCCTTAATGTTCGATCTTGTGCGGTAACAGTCGAATGGCATATTCAATACTCCTCGTCTTTTCTAGACATAACTCCCGATGGTACACTGCGCCAGTGCGGACACAAAAATTGTTACTGTTCTTTACGCTAAATTGCACGAAAACGTATACCGTTCTACTTTTGGGTCTGTATACAGTAAATTTAGGAAGATTTAGTGCGGTAATACGACATCATTTGTACTTGTACAGTTCAGCTTTGATTTTCGCGTTCGGTATGATTCTACTAAATTACTTTTCCTTTGCAGCTTGTCAGGGCGTCTTTCTCCTATTTCACAGTTATGTATTCTACGCAGACATGACTAATTTAAGACATCTAAAGGTCTCTTAACAGATAACTAATTACTGTACAAGCTTCTCCGTAATTATTGCGTGTTACGTCTTTCCCTGTATTTAGTTGTCAAAATAATAATACCACACAATATTAATAACAGACAAAATTACGTTTGTGTCAATGACATTCCACTTTACTTATAGATTTTCTATCGTTTAATGCGTAAGTTTTAATATATATGTAAGCAGATTTTTTTCGGATCGCAGCAGCAGCTTTAACCCGAGAAAGATAACCTACGTCGCAGAGGCGCCTGCGAAGACTGTTGATTTTTGTTAATTTTTCATAGAGGTCTAGTGATTTAAGTTTAAAATTACTTAAAATATAAAAAAATATAATATAAATGCATTTTATTTTTACAATAATGCCAAACCTTTAAAATGACTAGATTAACTTAAATAAATATCCATTGTTAGTATAAAATTGACGCCTTAGAAAAGCATGCGCCTCTGAAGCGTATGGTTATCTTTTACGTACGTTGTCATATGGTTATCTTTCTAGGGTTAAAGTAAATGTACGATCCAGTAACACAAATAATTCGAATGGTTGTGGCACCATAAACTTCTATAAAGCATGCTTGTGCATGTTATACGTTAAATCAAATTCCAAATAACTCCTTTAGCAACAGCTGCACCAAAAATCTCGTGTACGCGATTCTAATAAGATTTACTGATTCGATTCCAATGTGATGGCACATACAAAATATACACAGGACATTCCCATTGGGAAGTTACTAATTCTCTGCAGACTATGTAGCGACATTTACTCACATGCAACAACGTACACAAAAATAATTTGATTATCTTTACGTGTACGCAAACTCTCGATCATCGCACACGTTCGGCGCCGGTAGCGAACGCGTTGAAACAACACATATGGCTACTGCTCGATTAATTCACACAGTGAGTACATTTTAAAACGATCACGAGTATGAGAGTATGCGCGCAACTATTCGGACCAACTTGTTGCACGTTGCGCGGCTAGAGGTTCGCGAGCGAGTGAACGGCGACGGAGATGGTCGCTCGATTTCCCGATTGTAAAAAACGGGAAAATGAAGAAGGGAAACTGACGATATCGCGCACCCATAATGGTGGGAAAAAAACAGTCAGTATTGCGCGGACAATGTCGCGTGCGAGCAGCGATGTAAGTTTCGACGTAAACAAGGAAGGGAGACACTGTAGCAAGGGGGACAATGTAGTGTCGCGAATCGATCGATAAACCCCAACCTGTAATCATAGCGCTCAATTGTGGGCGATTTCAAGATTGCCCTTCCCCTTGACACATTCTGTGATATTTTGCTTCCTTATTTATTCAAATGACGCGATACGAAAAAATTGTACGCCGAAGTAAGGGAACATTACGATGGAAGGTCGCGAGAAAACTTTTCCCCTCTACAAGGTTAGACGGTGCCTAGCTTCTGAGCAGTGATGACCGATATTAGCGACCACCATAAACTGATCAAAGTTCTTCTGTCGACTGTTGGACTGTGGCCGTACGACAACACATGGTTCATCTATCTGAAAAGAGCAGTGCATATTTTGATATTAACATTGGCGATAGTGTTTCTGGTATTGTTCTCTGACAATGAGGGTCAATCGATTTTGATATTAATTGCATTGTCCAATGCAACTGCGTGTTTCGATAACCGATAGACAATTTCTCCATAGAAATTCTTTAGTATGCGTCGAACATCGACCCGAAAGTCATCGTCCAAAACTTTAGTTTTCAAATTTGGGAAACTGTTCCGCTTTACAGATACTTTAACATGCTTAAGCAATGTTTACGGACGTTGCAAATAAATTATCATTGGTATTTAAAGTTCAGTGGCGACACTATGGCCGATTAAGTCAAGTTTTTCACGTTCGTACGTGCAATTTTGGTTCGCATTATTAGTTCTTTTCCAGAATTGAATTTCTCAAAACCAGGGGTGATGTCGCAAAACCCTGTTTGATTCGCATTGAACGCAAGGAAACTTTATATTACAGTGAACTAACAAAATTTGTTGGACAGTGTTATTTTAGAACTGAACATGTGGAAAAAGAAACATTGATTTGTATAGTTCCGTATTATTGATTTCAGGTGGCAGCGTTTTTCCACAATGCCGACTACACTCTGAACGTTGTTATAGCTTTTCTTACACACGTAATATTCTCCGTTATGTTCATTTTTAAATACACTTCTTTTCTATATAAAATGAAGGTGGTAAGTTGGAACAATTTTAAACTTACTTCAGACACGATTTTGCAGTTTGATAATCTTGTATTCATCTGATTCCGCGTCTATAAATCTACGTTCGACCGTTATCGTTGTGTTTGTTTTAATTATTATCCGGTGTATTGCTATTCTTATAGTTGCGAACGCTATTTGATAGAATTTTATACCATAGAACGTCCATCACTGACGACAATGAACGAAACATTATTTTTCAAGGCATTGCATTCACGAACGTTATGACATCTGTTTTTGCAGGTAAGAATTGCTATTTCCTATATTTTTACCGATCCGTTTTTCAGTTAACTCGTTCCTTAATATAAGCATCACGTGAAAATTACGTTAGAGCACACAAATGGACATGACAATTTTATGGTACTTTATAGAATCTTAACACTGCGAGTGACGAAAATCAGTCCCAACAATTCTCCCGAATTCAAAGTAATTTAATTAACGAAACTGCTTTTAATTTATCACGGTGCATGGTGTTTCGACTCCATTACATTCTTAACATCCTAGTCAAATACAGTCTGTCTGTAATTTTTAAAATTGATAGAAAAATTGCGTCGCCCATTTTTCGACCTGCGCGGCACACAACGTGTTAATTACACACGACGTACATAGAATCGATTAAGAAACAGAATAATTCCGAATAAATTAATCTAATCAAATCTACGTCGTTGCAGGTTGCGTTTACGTGGGAGCCTTTGGCATCATGTTCTATCAATTTCTGCCGAGCGGGAACGATAAGTCCGTAGATCGCATAAAATTCTATTATTTTACCGATGATTCCAAATTTGATTACATCAGCCTCTTATGTCTCCCTACATTCGTAATACTCGGAATAACAGGGCTTGTAGGACCTGAAGTGGTAACGCATGTATTCAGCCAACATGCGCGCATATTATTTCAGATTGTTTGGTAAGGAGCATTAGAAAACAAGTATATACGGTGATGTATACATTTATCATCTGTTCTCCCATAATGGACCATCAATAACCACCGGTACTGTTACCCATGTATAACAGTTTCCGTATTAAAACCGCGTTCATCCAACCATCGGGGATTTCTGACTTCGAAAAAAGTAAATTAGTGGCAGATAAACTAATCAGCGCAACGAAGCTGCACAAAGAAACGATGAAGTTTGTATTAAATATTACATTGCCGATCCATTCTATCAAAATATGTTATTTAAAAAGCTTTGCTTCCAATATCTTTTATAGATTCGTAAAACTATACGCAAATTGTCTTACTACCTCGTATGTCGTATTGATGATCCTGGGAGTAACGTCTTTCACTTTGAATCTTCTACGTGTAAGTATAAGTAGGCAGGTGTTTTTTAGCGTAAATGTTATCGGTGACAACTAGGTATTCCAGAGCTGCAAAACACTGTGGGAACTATACTTATTTGCATTCCTTTCCTCGAATACATAGTCCATTTTTGTTCCCAAGCTGAGGGTCAATCAGGGAGAATTTACTGTACCAATGAAACCAGTTTTTCACAAAAAGAATACCGAATAAAACTGATCGGGTTTATGCTATCACAAAGTGTAGAATGTGTACTGACATTAATTATCTGGCATAATAATAGAAATATTATGCAATCTTGAGCACTTAGTGATGAGTCAATGTAAAAGTTCAGAACATATACGTTGTTTTATCATTTCTAGTTTTTCCAATAAAAAAGGGCACTTATATTGTAATTACAGTAAATTCTCCACAACTGACCCTCGGCTTCTACACAAAAATGGACTATTTGGGAGGAGGAGATACGATTATTCGAGCCTTTCGTCACGTTTTTATAGTTACCGATAGTGACGAATAATGTCTTCCCAAATTCTCCATTTTTGTTTCTATGTTGTGGGTCAATTAAGGAGATTTTACTGCACCAATGTAACCATCTTTTCGTAAAGGCGAATAAAACTGGACGTATTTATGCTCTCATAAAGTGTAGAATGAGTACTGAAATTAATGAACTGGCATAATAATAAGTTGTTTCTCTCGTTTTCAATATGCAGATGTCTCAGTCGCTACGGGGCCAGTGGAAATTCGAAGAGATATGGATACAAATGTTATCAATATCCGTTCACATAGTGTACCTATTTATGGCGAATTACTTAGGACAAATAGTCACGGATAGTAGTTCCAACGTTTTCACGGAACTGTAAGTACATTGTGCTCTTGAAATGAGAATCATTATTATTAACTATTGTATGAATATTTAAAGAAAAAGAGAAACAGAATAACGAACACAATTAGTACTTCCTACTATTCAGGTTGTATTTTACAAGCTTGCACATGGGATACACAAATAAAATCTGCACTCTAATGCTTTCAATTGCCTTAATGTTCGATCTTGTGCGGTAACAGTCGAATGGCATATTCAATACTCCTCGTCTTTTCTAGACATAACTCCCGATGGTACACTGCGTCAGAGCGGACACAAAAGTTATTACTGTTCTTTATACAGCATTGCACGAAGACTTATACCGTTGTCCTTTGGGGTCTGTATCCAACAAATTTCGAAGGATTTAGTGCGGTAATACGACATCATTTGTACTTGTAAAGTTCAGCTTTGATTTTCGCGTTCGGTATGATTCTACTAAATTACTTTTCCTTTGCAGCTTGTCAGGGCGTCTTTCTCCTATTTCGCAGTTATGTATTCTATGCAGACGTGAATAATTTAAGATGCCTAATGATCTCTTATCAGATAACTAGTTACTTTTCAAACTTCACCGTAATTGTTGCGTGTTACGTTTCTCCCTGTATAGTAATTTCTCCGCGCTCATTCGCGCTCATTCATTGAGCGTTAATTCGCGCTCAATTTGCGCTGGAAAATGGGGAAGTATCTCCTCTTCTCTCCTTGGGAACAGGAGATACGATTATTCGGGGCTTGTGTCTCATTTTTATAGTTATTGACAATCAGTAATTATAAAAAATGAGTCGCGAGCCTCGAATCTCCTCTTCCCAAATTGTACATTTTTGTGCGCAATCTAAGCGCGAATTAGGGAGAAATTATCCTATTGATAATTACTTACTTGATGATCGTATTATTTGTGATATGTTTATGATGAGTGTAAACCAAATATGTCAACTAACTCTTACAATTTGACACTATTAGTGTATATTTTATTAGTTTATTCGCTTTCGTCCACAGTCCAGCAATCCTTCTTGCTAGTTTGCTCCTCTTCTGAATCCTCGTGTTCTTTCTAAACAACACAGGGTCCCATATTAAGAACGTTCTATGTTTAGAAAAAAGATATTAAAATGTTTCATTTAGATAACGATGAAATCGGTAAAAGTGTTTTTGGTCGGATTATATTGGGTTGGCAACTAAGTAATTGCCGATTTGTTCAACGAAATAACAAATTTTTTTTTACTTGGAACGAAGTTTAATCTGTAATGTATTTTCCATTTTGTTCAATGATCTTTCGCCATCCCTCTGACAACTTGAAAATTCCACTCTCGTAGAAAGTCTGAACCTTTTCGGGCAAAAACTGAGTTAAATGAGATTTTACAGCGTCATCATCGTTAAAAGTTTTACCGCGAAGGGAGTTGTCCAGGGATCGAAATAAGTGGTAATCCGATGACGCGAGATCAGGGCTATATGGTGGGTGTAACATCGATTCCCAACCAATATCCATCAATTTTTGCCGAGTGGTCAAAGACGTGCGCGGCCTAGCATTGTCCTGCTGGAAAATGACACCTTTACGATTGACCAATTCTGGTCGCTTTTCCTTGACCGCTGCATTCAATTTGTCCAGTTGCTAACATTCACGGATAATAAAAAATAACATAATAATAATAATAATAATAATTTTATAATATAACATTTACGGATATCACAAAAATGGGAGTGAGAGACATCTATAACTGAAATCGGCGATTACTTAGTTGTCAACCCAATATATTATCAAAATCTCCTTGTTGAGACTGAGGCTAATCCTTTTATTGGTTTCAATATTAACACTATGCCGTCCGGTGGCACCACGCTGGTGCCATGCAAAAACTGTCTGTTGTATGCCGGTGGTACCACTTTGGTGCCATTTTAGAAAACTGAAATAACATTTGAACTATATTTCTTGGGTGTTACAAATGTCAGCAAGCTAACTATAGCATTGTGGTCGCTTTTCCTTGACCGCTGCATTCAATTTGTCCAGTTGCTAACATTCACGGATAATAAAAAATAACATAATAATAATAATAATAATTTTATAATATAACATTCACGGATATCACAAAAATGGGAGTGAGAGACATCTATAACTGAAATCGGCAATTACTTAATTGCCAAGCCAATACTTAGCTTGCGATCATAAAAGGCTCGAAAGCTAAAGATCGTCCTCGACACTAGTTTCTCAGCCGAACCAAACCGCAAAAGGGCTTCTATTGGTCCCGCTGGATCCATTATTTCAAAACGCACACGTATCAGAAACTATATGCGGCGTTCATGAGTCCCGGGAGCAACTTGTTGCACGGTCGCACGCTGATAGTGAAATGCAGCTGGAACGGTCGTCTCGCATGTAACGTCGCATCGTGGTTGAGTAACAGTTCATTCTCTCGGCGAATCGGCGGCACTTCGTCTTTAATAGTGGGGGGGGGGGGGGGGACACAGTCGATGTATCTGTAACATTCGAATTCGAAAGTAAGAGTCATGATTCTGTACGAGTACAAGAGTACATTCCAATTTGACAACTTTCTTCGGCTGCGTCAACAAATTAAGTTTAGAAATTATATTTAGACGTGTCTTATGCAGGACTGTCAATTCCCATAAAGTGAATTCGGTCATACAAGTTGCAACAGACAAAGAATGCACACTACAAAGAAATCATAAAATCGTGTAAAATAGAGATATACATAGATCGTTAAATAAATAATTATTTTTAATACGTCAAACTTCTTGAAACATATTTTGAAACGATAGAGGAATAAAGCTAGTGATAAAGATTGCTTAAAAATTTATGTTTATAACTTTTAAACTTAATCGTGTAATTCGATGTTTCTTTAATACTTGTTCAATTATGTAGGCAACAACGTTTTATACTAAATCGAGAGTTTATTGTATTTCGACGTTTATTATACTGTGCTTTAATATACCATAAAGGATCTTTTTCCTTCGATGTATGTTTATTTAAATACATGTATGGCGTAAAAGTGAAATGTTATATTGATGTCTCAATATTTTTCTGTCCGAATATTTCTTTAATATTTTACCGACATCGGATGGAACGTAACCTAAACAAAAGCTAACCCAATGAAAATGAGTCTTCGTGTGAAGGATTATGTATCTTAACTAGTTTATACGTGTAATGAAAGTTCTCCTAGAATGATTGAGATTATTTGAACTATTGTTTAAAATGAAACCACTAATAATATGAAAATGAACTATTGTTCACGTTCATTTGCACAGGCTATGAAATTGTAATGTTAATCATAAAGGTTATTATTAAATTATTATTGTTATTGAAGGTTTTCACTTCCCACAAGCTCTAACAATTGCAAAATGAAACACATAAATACAATATGTAAAGAGAAATTATTACTACCGTGTTACCACTAAATTATTGTATAATTATGCTATTAATTAACATATAATATTAACATATAACATTAGCATAATAATATTTATTATATTATAATATTATGTTATTATTTATAACATTTGTTTTATTAATATTGTTTTATTAATAATATAATAATATTTATTATATTATTATGTTTTATTACGTTTCCTTCCGCGCAGTTAATTTATTTAGCTCATATAACTATGAGCGAAATGAATGAAACTGTTAAAATGTTCGATTGCTTCCGATGTAAGTCATTTCTTGACTTTTAACTTTTTCGCAAGAAGTCTCTTGTAATGTTTTTTCTTTTTGCGACAGTTGATTCTCTATTAGCAAACGACTATGCGTGGGCCACGTCGTACGAAGTAGAAGACACATTATTCCGCAACTGATACTCGCAACGTACAAGAGGGGAACAAAATGTACGGGTAATTCTTGGAAGCATAAGTGATTCCATGTTAATGCTTTAAAAGGTGCACAAAGGGGCTGCTGAAGTTCTTTACCTTAAATCCCACTGAAAATGTTTCGCTGGGATGCGACGTTGAACCCGCAAAGGATGTTGAGGATCGAAAAAGCTCACACCGGTATGCTCGTCGTGACACCAAAAATACAGTAAATTCTCCCTAATTGACGCTCAGCTTGGAAACGAAAATGGACAATTTGAAAAGAGAAAATACTATTATTCGAGGCTCGAGGCTCGAGGCTCGAGGCTCGAGGCTCATTTTTGTAGTTACCGATTGTCGAAAACTATAAAAACGAGCAGCAAGGCTCGATTAATCGATTAATAATACCATTATTAATAATTAATAATACCTTCTCTTCCAAAATGATCCATTTTTGTTCCCAAGCTGAGCGTCAATTAGGGAGAATTTACTGTACTGCCGCTTCTCCGTGACGAGTATACTCCTCGAAAACACAGCAAACCGATCAAATGCTACATGTTTCACGTTCCGCGTCCTCGGGAACACTGAATATTTTCGAGAAATATCGATTCGCCTGTTCGGCGGAGGCGGTTAGAGAAAACGTGAGAATGATAAAAAACAAGGTACACAGGTATTTAATGCGAGTTCTCAAAAAGATGTCCCCTTCCGTTGAACCCTGTAATTTCCATAATAGCGGCGCATGTATCATTGATGTGGAAGCGTATCGATCTTCCGTCTTGCCCGTAAAACATGAATAAGTAAGCTTGTAATTGTGGATCGCGTCACTCATAATCCGACGCTTCTGGAAATTTGTTTTCCATTGTAATAGAAAGTATTATATTTTCCGAAGGGGAGAAATGAAAAAGCGAAGCCTAAAACGTGTAGACGCGAGTTTGTTGGACAGTCGCGTTTCAACCATTGTTCGCGATGTCTGCATGTGATACGCATTACGAGTTAAGTGTGCGACTGATGAGGATTTTAGGGCTCTGGCCGTACGTTAGTGAGACCACGCGTCGAATCCAAACCACCCTCGTGAACATTATTTGTTCCCTTTTAGTGATTGTGCAGGTACAGCCGCCCAAAACTGCCCTTCACGTTTGCGTCGCGTTCTTTATCGCATGAGAAAACAAAAAAAATGAAAAAATGCGGAACCGAAGTTTGCGAGTTTCTTCGCGAAGAAATGCGGAGCTCGTTATCTTATCAATTGTTATCGTTTTACATCGTCCGTGCGAGGATTAACCTTTTAGGCACGACGCGCCACTATAGTGGCTTCCGCGGATGTCACCTCTCTGAACGACGCGCCACTATAGTGGCTTTCGCGGATGTCATCTCTCTGAACGACGCGCCACTATAGTGGCTTACTCTAGTAGCTCACTCGGTCATCGTTCGAATCAAATAATTGTCTTCATATGCATTGTTTCACGCTTCTTTTGTCTTCACATCGATTTACAATATACAGACTTATCTTAACAATATAACTGTTAACAATATAACTGTAGATGAAATGTGTAGATGTGTGTAGATGAAATCGAGATCTATACAGGGTGACCGTTTTGCACAGGATTCGGCGTTCGAATATTCGACACGTTCTATACTTAAAAATACCGAATTAACGTGGATCTTAACCCTTTGCGCTCGAGTGACGACTCCGAGGCGATGCTAAACGTTGCTACACTATTATCAAAAGAATTCTCACGTTATTATACAAACGCTGGACGCGTTAAAGACGTCCATTTTACGTTCGTCTTAGGTTTGAACGTCGTACGCCCTAAAATGGACGTCTTTAGGACGTCTCGAAGACGTCTTTGTGCTATCTGCGTATACATGTGCACTTTTATATGTGTCGGGTAGAAACAATCGTACAATATTGATACCTTTTCCACAGAAATTTGACTTATTTAACCTTTTAGGCACGACGCGCCACTATAGTGGCTTTCGCGGATGTCATCTCTCTGGACGACGCGCCACTATAGTGGCTTACTCTAGTAGCTCACTCGGTCATCGTTCGAATCAAATAATCGTCTTCATATGCTTTGTTTCACGCTTCTTTTGTCTTCACATCGATTTACAATATACAGACTTCTCTTAACAATATAACTATTAACAATACAACTGTATCTTAACAATATATAGACAGAATATACAGACACCCTGTACAGTACTTATCAGACTCTGCCGTCCAGAGAAATAGCCTCGCGCAGAATTCAGCCGTACCTAAAAGGTTAATCCAATTCTCTGCCCTCGCATCGAAATATAGTAATGTCTCCCTTACTGACGCTCAGATTGTCCACAAAAATGGACAATTTTGGAGAAGGAGATACGATTGCTCGAGCCTTGTGGCTCGTTTTTTTTTTGGTTATCGATTGTCAAGAACTATAAAAACGAGTTGCAAGGCTCGAATAATCGTATCTTCTTTTCCAAAATTGTCCATTTTTGTGGACAATCTGAGCGTCAAGGTTATGTCAACAGCTGTATCGCTGATTTATCGCGCTCGTAAAGCGCGCGAATCTACAAGGCACAATGGGCGACGATTTACTCGCCGATAATATTTGTCAGATGTGTTGACAGATCTCTCGTCTAGCTGCAATAATTACGCGTGTGAAAAATACCCTTATCGACTATGTAATTACGATGCTATAACATTTTCATTTCGGCTGTATCGCTGATTTATCGCGCTCGTGAAGCGCGCGAATCTACAAGGCACAATGGCCGACGATTTACCGGTTCCGAAGAAGATACGCGGCATAAATCCGTGTGCCTGTGCGCCACTTAAGCCACTGAGAGCTATTGTATCTGAAAATTTCGGGCTTGCTTTACGATTCATTAATCACTCTGCTCCCATTATACATCTTTAAGCTTTTATCATTTCGATCGCAATTGTCTCGACGCGCCGATTCCAGCTACAGTAATGTCTCTCCGATTGACGCCCAGATTGCGCACAAAAATAGACAATTTGGGAAGAGGAGATACGATTTTATTCGAGCCTTGCGGTTTATTTTTATAGTTATAAATTATCCATAATTATAAGAACGAGCCGCAAGGCTCGAATAATCGTATCTCCTCTTCCCAAATTGTCCATTTTAATGGCCAATCTGAGCGTCAGTAAGGGAGACATTACTGTAATTTCATAGAATCTCGGAAGCGTGAAACATACCTTATTAATCCAATTTCGAATACCAGCACATTTTTATAGCAATTTAGGAAGCGTTCGCAACAGCTTTCGTTCGCCAAAAAATCGTTCGATTCACCTCGGCACGATGTAACATACAGGGTGTCCCAAAATTCCCGTAGCACCCGGAAATGAATGACTCCTATGGCGACCTAAAGTACCTTTTCCTTAGCGGAAATATTGGTTTCGGTTTCGTTAACGAGTTGCTGTCAAAAAACACAACACCAGTCGGAGAGCGAGCACGGCCGCCCAGCTTTTCATCGCATCCGAATCCACCAGTCGTGCTCTCGCTCTCCGATTGATCCGTGTTTTGCACGAATAACTCGTTAACCAAGCCGTGACCAACATTTTTGCTAAGAGAAACCAGGAATCACAGCTTCCGGGTGTATCGGTTGTTCTGGGACACGTGTAGAACACCGATCAACGGAGATGATAATAATATTCCGCAGAATTCCGGCAGAATTTGTTCGCAGAATTTCTTTCTTCGATAAGTTACATAGGCGTGGGACTGGCAATGATAATGTGGTTCTTTCAGATTACGCCTATCGTAACAGGCGGCATTGATACGATGGTGTTGCTACAGTCCCTATCCACTATAATAATGGTTTTGGGTTCCGTGGTGAAGTTCAACGCTTTTTTGTTCTTGACCAGTGCAGTGAGTGCCGACCAAATCACAGTTAACATAACGCGTCGAATCGTCGGCTCAGACGGTAAAGACGATTATAAAATGCAGATCAGGCAGATGACGGATTCCGTGAAGAATATGTGGAATACGACGCACAAAGACACGCTTGAAATTTTAGAGAGGCGCGCGATTCTCGGGAAGCAACAAGGAGCTATATATGCGAGTAAGAAAACACAGTAGCACTGCGGAAATCGCTCGCTCGGATTTGCTCTGAGTCTGGGTTATTCGCGATGAGAGCATTTCGTCTGTGTACCAGGGCTCGGAATTAACCGGCGCGCGGCACGAGGAGCGCGAGGGCCACGCCTCCTGACTCCAGTCGCCGCGTCTCGCACCACGCGCTTGCCTCTTTCGGCGCGGAACGCCTTGGGCGCGTGCGCCTACTGGTTCATATACGTGCGTGTAGCATTTAGGCGGCCAGCGGGCAGCGAGACGCGCGACGGGAGTCGGAAGGCGTGGCTCTCGCGCTCCTCGTGCTGCGTGTCGGTTAATTCCATGTACGCAATTCGAATGGCAGTCGAATTGTGTCACGGTCACGTGTCACGTGGCTTCTGAATTGCCCTCGAGTCGTGGCAAAAGATTAGAAATAAAAAGGTTAAGTCATCGTTTTTATTCTAACATTATTATGGCTTCTGTTTTTTTTCTGACGACTGTTCCGAGTTTCTGTAAAAACGAGCCGCGAGGCTCGAAGAATCGCGACTCAGTATTCTCGGATTTGCCGGTTTCAATTCCGAGCTCCGAACATTTCTGGAAAGAATTGCTCCACTCTCGGTGTTAATTACCGATGAATCCGATGTGGAAAATTCGGAATTGGAAGAGTCTGGATAACTCGTACCGCACAGACGAGCGATTTAGCAATGTATCGCTGTGTTAGAATGAAAAAAAGCAATGAAAGCTATCGCGTTTATGCCATAATCATGCATATGTTATAGTATTTATTTACCCGTCAGCGGCACTCATGATATTATTCCGTATTGCATCGTACGTTTCGGCCGTAGCATCAACTGAAGTAATCACCTTCCCGCTAGTGACGGATTATCTAGTCGAGGAACAGACGTATCTTCTTTACATAGTAATTCACCAAAGCTTGTCGTTCTTCTTCATTGGAACTATATATGTGGCCACGGAGACATTGTTCATTATGTGGCTGCAGCACACTATCAGCATGTACGAACTCTTCAGGTAAAACGACTATGATATTTAGTACTTGGCACGCTCTCTCTCTCTCTCTTTCTCTCTCGCAGTCGAAGCACCACTGATCACATAAACACTCTATTGTGGACACCACAGGTGATCAAAAAACGTTCTGTCTTTGGCTTTGAACGAATTCCGCACAGAATTATGCGAATAAAGAGCTAATCAAAATGCATGCTTGATGTGCAACTTCATTAGATTTCTAATTTCATTAGATCTCTTATTTCATTAGAAACAGATTTTTAGTCGCTTCCTTGTTTGCAAGTCTATAATATTAATATATTATATTATATATATATATATTTATTTATATTTATATATTATATATTATATTATATTATTTATATTATATATTATTATATTATATTATATTATATTATTTATATTATATATTATTATATTATATATATATATATAATATAATATAATATATTAATATTATAGACTTATATATATACAATAATTCTACGCTAAACTCGTTCAACAATCGTGACGTAGATAGTTGGCTATTTTATTCTGAATAAATGTTCGATAGTTTGATCGAACAGTCGCGTTCTAAAATGTAATACCAAATTAATCGATCGAAAGTGATCGCGAGGTGTACGATGCTGAAAAAATAGTTTCTTTACGATGTGCCCAATACCAATGATATTTCATTGTCTCGTAAATGTCGCGAACAAAGTTCGCCTTCATTGAGAAACCGCAGCAACACCTGCACACATACCTTTGCAAAGCGCTTCGAATAGTTCAGCTTCGCTGCGAAATCGTGTCTCGTCGATCGTACACGCTTTCGTTCGAATCGCTTAAGAATTTTCGAAGAATGTCCGCGTAGCAACTCTCGAATATCTCTGAACGCCGCGCACTGTGATTTCTAGCTACTTTATCCAGAAAGCAACTGTCGCGCGGCCGTCGCACGTCTCGAAGAAGCTTATGGACACTTACAGAAAGAACTGTCTAGCGAGCGCGGTTATCTACCACACAGAGGCGAAAGTGTTAGTATCAGCCGTATCTCGGTATCTTCGTTCGCAGGGAAACCCTGATTGAAACGTCACTTGCTACCGAACATTTGAGTCTGCGTAGAGTGAGTCGCGTGTCGAACTTTCGCGGTGTCGTCGTACGAATAGTCTCAGAATCGAAGTGTGAAATGGAAAAATTCAAACTGGGAAATCGATCAGTTGGTAAAAAAAAAAGTTGCAAAAATAAAGAAACCATTCAATTCGAAAGAAAACGAAAGCTTTTATCGTCTAGTGGCTCACCTTTTGTGCAGGTTCAAAGAGATCTTTAACCCTCGCAGTACTGAGTGAAGCGTCCCCATAATTCATCATACAAATTTTCTCATGCATACAAATATTTTGAAAATTTTTTGTCGTTATTATCATCATTATTATTACTACACTATTTTTATTATTATTATTATTATTATTATTATTATTATTATTATTACACTATTATTATTATTATTATTATTATTACTATTAACATATGGGTTTATTAACCCTTTACAATCGAAGCCATTTTAACTGTAAATCATAAATAATTTCTCTGACTTATAGTATTTCCATTTTATACGACAAAGTGCATTTTATGCATACGAAATTATGCCTTGTGGTGATCCGTACAACAGTTATGCTTTTAACCATTTTTTTCAATCTAAATGTTTTTAGTGCAAAAATTATCTTGGAACGTGATATAACAATTTTCGTGCACAACAATTTGGTGTTGCACCACTCGAGTACAAAAAGTTAATATATTATTACTATTACCTATTATTCGGGGTCCGAAATAACCCGAACGCGGTACGGCGAGGGTTAAACATTGGCATCGTTAGCGTTTCACTCGTTGTCTCATTTGTTCTTAAAGTTTCATGTCATTCCTGAAAACCGAATTATCGTTCTCGTACGCCGTTCTCCTTGTATTCGCTGTCGTCTCGCTGAGTATCAATTTGTTCCGTGTAAGTCGATTTATCCTTTCATTGTTTACGATGTTAAATATCATTGTCACGTCTCTCTCTCTCTCTTTTTCCCTCTTTCTCTCTCACTCTTTCGAAGTACACGCATCTTTCAGATATCTGTCGCTTTATGCAAGACGCACGACATGCAGGAAATGTTAATGGCCTTATTCTTTTCCATTTCCGAGTTGGTGTACATGTTCTATCTCAACTACATTGTACAACATCTCTCGGACTACACGGACAATTTAACCACGCTCATGTAAGCCCGAAAGATTTCTAATTTGGTCATCATCGGTGGACGACTATGCTTCGCGGCATCTTTATGAAGACAGATTGCATATATTAGGTTGTCCCATAAGTTCCTCGCCTTTCTTCGATGCGAAACGAACGCACGATATTCGTTGTTCAAGGTTCATTTATTGCGTTAACCTTTTAGGCACGACGCGCTAGTATAGTGGCTTCCACGGATGTCATCTCTCTGAACGACGCGCCACTATAGTGGCTTGCTCTAGTAGCTCGCTCGCTCATCGTTTGAATCAAATAATCGTCTTCATATGCATTGTTTCACACTTCTTTTGTCTTCGCATCGATTTACAACAGTCTACAGGGTGTCCCAAAAATTTCTCGCAATCCGGAAATGACGGGTTCCTCGGATCATTTGAAGCAACTTCTTCCTTTACAAAAATGTTCTCCGAGGCACCGTTAACGAGTTATTAACGAAAAACAGTGACCAATAAGAATCGAGTACGGCTGACGCGAGGCGGCCCAGCCAACCAGCGCGCGAAGCCCAGTTCCGCTCATTGGCTCGATCGCCTCGCGCCAGCTGAGCTCGCCTCTCAGTGGTCACTGTTTTTCGTTAATAACTCGTTAACGGTGCCTCGGAGAAAAATTTTGTAAAGGAAAAAGTTGCTTCAAATGGTCCGAGGAACCCGCCACTTTCGGATTGCGAGACATTTTTGGGACACCCTGTATATACAGTACCAGTCTCTATACAGTACATATCAGACTTTGCCGTCCAGAGAGATAGCCTCGCGCAGAATTCAGCCGTACCTAAAAGGTTAAATACGAACCGTTCTGCTCGATCACCTTCTTCAATTCTTCCCAGGGTGCATCATCGGTCCCTCTTTTCTAATTTGTTGGGACCTGCTTGCAAAATATTCCCCGAGGTATATTTTATTTCACTGATCCGGATTTTTACGGATTTTTACTTGCGGGTCGGAAGCGGTTCGTCGTGGAGAGAATTTTTCAATGACAGAAACAAGCGATAGTCCGATAGAACAAGATCTGAGGAGTACGGAGGATGCGGTAGAACAGCCTAATCAAGCTGTAATAAAAAATAATCAAGCTTTCCGCAACGCGCGCGGTTTTGCATTGTCACGATGAAAAACGACGCCTCGTCGGCTCCCCTGATTCCCCGATTTCAAGTGACTTTTGGGACACCCTGTACAAGCGTAGTATTATACATATGAGAGTCTGGGTCATATGAGACCCGAAACACACCGCTAACGATCGTAGATTTGTAGAATTTCATGCTGTTTTATAGCGTTGTCGCGAAGTGTAGAAACGGCGCGGAATTAATGAAAATCTATGCCGAAACTGAGATATTCAAATGCGTGATTCATTTTTCTTATTGTCTTTACAGATATTCCACCCCGTGGTACGAAACGCCGGTTTCCATGCAGAAACAATTGTTAATTATAATGATAAGGTGCAGCGAGCGATTTGTGTTCGACTTTTATGGTTTTTATAATGCATCGATCGAGGGCTTCTCAGGGGTTTGTGTAATCATTAACCCTAGAAAGATAACCATATGACAACGTACATAAAAGATAACCATACGCTTCAGAGGCGCATGCTTTTCTAAGGCGTCAATTTTATACTAACAATGGATATTTATTTAAGTTAATCTAGTCATTTTAAAGGTTTGGCATTATTGTAAAAATAAAATGCATTTATATTATATTTTTTTATATTTTAAGTAATTTTAAACTTAAATCACTAGACCTCTATGAAAAATTAACAAAAATCAACAGTCTTCGCAGGCGCCTCTGCGACGTAGGTTATCTTTCTCGGGTTAATACAGTGAAATCTTCCTAATTGACGCTTAGATTTTCCACAAAAATGAACGACTCGTTTTTATAATTCTTAACAATCGGTAATTATAAAAAACGAGTCGCAAGGCTCGAGTAATCGTGTCCCTTCTCCCCAAATTGTCCATTCTAGCGCACAATTTGGGCGACGATTGGGGAGACATTACTGCAATCGACTGTAATTCGACGCGCGCTAAGTGGCTAATTGAAAACCTTGCTTTCCAGCTGGTGAGGTGTACAATGTCTTATTTCATGATGATGACGTCCCTTCATTGATCCTTCAATGTCTCATAATCCAGTGTCGCTGGTACGAGTAGTAGTAAAATCGTTAGTAAGTGCTGTTTCATTACTTCGATGTGTAGCGCAATTTATTTGGAGCAATTAACACTGAGACACGACTTGTTACAGGATCTCGCGTAGTTCGTTGCAACGATGGAACAGAATATAAACGCATCCACGTTGCATTTGAGATAACCGACGACGTCTGTTTTCGTGCGTTATTAATCCTCGATTAGTTTCAGGAGGACTGTAACAATCGGTGACGAAAGAAGCAATATTTTATAACATACTCTGAACATAACTAACATATATATATACGTATGTTTAATGTTTTTTATATGAACGCAGAGGAGAACATATGCGATACGTGATATAAATTAGTCATATTCGTCGTAAATAAACTTTCTTTTCTCCCTAACATATTGGAGAGATGTTCTCTTCTTCTTCTTCTTCTTCTTCTTCTTCTTCTTAGGGTGAATTATTCTTAAAATTTAACCTTAAAATTTATATTTTATTATTATATTATTTTATTATATTTTAACGTGATTATTGAAGAAAGTGCGAACACTTGGTAAAAGAGAATTGCAAAAGAAATCGCGATGGAATGAGCATCGTCAAACAAATCGTCTGCAATTCGTAGAAAAGCAATGACATAAAAAAGAATAGCATAATCGTGAAAGTACTTGTATTTGTAATTCTACAATGCATCTAAAATGTACAAAGTCTAATTCTACAAATTCTACGATATCTGTGTAAATTGTAAATTTCAGCTTTTTGCCCCTGGTATGTAAAACAAAATGTTCATAAATTCGCCGAAGACGAAAGGGGAAATAATAGCGTTCGCGTGGCAATGTAAAGACTGTTTATAGACTTCCTAGCCACTTTCCCCGAGGGTTGGAGTGTATTATATCGCCTCCAGCCAACCTCTGCTTCCTGCGCATTACATGTCACAGAACATTAATATTACAATGCTTTTGAATTTCCAATGATGCGAGCCTTCGGAGCCAGCTCCGCCTCTTCGATTTAAATGTAATCAAACATGTTCGGACACGAAGTGCAAGAAGAACTTTGCCGGAACTTTATATCGTCGTTTAAAACGAGACGTGCTGTACATCGCAGACCATCGCAAACCGGCCCAGCCACAGATATTAACCCTTTGCAGGGCGAAGGGCGACTCTGAGGCGCCACTAAAAATTGCTATAATATTTTTCAAAATAACTGTGACAGTATCGGACTCGTTTATACCTAAAAGTAGTATTCGATGTGCATAAATCGCAATAAATTATATAAAACAGAAACATTGTAGATCAGAAAATATGTTGAAAATGTAATTAAAATAGCTTCGGGTGGTGCAAAGGGTTAAAAATGCTGTCATTTTAGTGGCATGGATGTCCGCCGCGGATGTTCGGTGTATTTTTCCTTCGCAAGGGTCTTTAACCCTTTTAGTGCCATGCGAAAAAGAATTTCACGGTTTTACTAGGGTTTGGGAAAATGCTCATAAAAACTAAACGAGAAACAATATTTACATGATTCAAAAAGCAGTAAATTAAGGACGAAATAGAGAACAAAACGATGACACTAGATTTTCTATATTCATTGAAAATTATATAAATAACAAAGGTATAAAAGATCACGAAGAAAGTAAAAGTCCAGTTCTCTCTTACAAAACGTATTTGCACATACAAAAAGTCATCTTTTCATCATAATTTTATATAGATCATTTATTACAAAGTATATACTTTGCATTTCTGATATATTTTGTAACAAGATAAATAATATTACATAACAAACATAAAAAATAACTCGAAAGTACATGGTAAGCGCCGGACGGATTATCTCTTCCGAAATTTGTAATTGTTATAGGTAATATAACATTGCTGAAACAAAATTATGTTGTCATAAATATATTTGTGATATAATTTTGCATAATACTTCATTATAATAACATAAATATTGATATTTATATTTATATATTGTAAATGTGTAAAATTTTGTTATTATAAAGCGCTATAAGGCGCGGGCCGATATATCGGCTCTGGCACTTCTCGCCAGTGCAGCAAGAGCCGATATATCGGCCTCCGGCAGTAAAAGGGTTGAAAATCCTGCCCTTAATAAACCTGGCGAGATTTCTAAAAAATCGTTTCTACAGTTAAGAGTTCCGAAAAAATTTCAGAATATTTTGCCTCGAGCAAACGAAAGCAAACAAAGCAATTACTATCAGCATAGTAGAAATCATGAATAATAACATAACATACGTTGAACAGCGAAGTCATATAATTTCATTTTAAAAAAACGACGAATTAGTTACTCCAAACGTGGCAAAAGTTTTCCGAGCGGACAACGCTAATAGAGCGATTAATTATTTGTTCGTTATTCTTGTCCACGCGGAAGTCTATCGGGACAGCGACCGTCGGCAATAAATTTTGATAACGATCGTCACGAATGTTCGTGTTTTAAAGTTGACCGAAATGTTTCCGAATGTATTCCGGTTAAATTCGCGACACTGAGCCACGCCGGGAAAGGAATCGAGCAGCCCTCGGCGTCGATTCGCTTTAAATACATTTCATTCTGAGCGTCGTCGTCGGTTCACATTGAAAGCACAGCCATTACTGGGCCGCATTACTGTTCGGAAACAATTTCGGTGCATCGACTACGGTAAACGGAACCCCGAGCTCCGGAATGCCCGTTCCATTGACAAGGAAACGATCGGCGGTTTTCTTGGATACGAAGTGCAAGAGAGCGGTCTCGAACTCCTGAGAGTGGAAACGAAGTTTGCCGGAAGACGTTATCGTGATAGAAAGTATGTATGTGTACACCGTTTGCCCCCGATCGTGGCGCTCGCATAACGAAAGGCAAATTCATATTTTCCGATAGCACGTTTTCGGTAGGATGATTCGAAAGGACTTGTAACACTTGTGTGGAATACTTATTTATTCTTTCGCGGACTTTGTCTCTTAATCTTTTTGACACGACGCGCCACTATGGTGGCTTCCGCGGATGTCATCACTCTGAACGACGCGCCACTATAGTGGCTTTCGCGGATGTCATCTCTCTGAACGACGTACCACTATAGTGGCTTTCGCGGATGTCATCTCTCTGAACAACGCGCCACTATAGTGGCTTACTCTAGTAGCTCACTCGGTCATCGTTCGAATCAAATAATTGTCTTCGTATGCACTGTTTCACACTTCTTTTGTCTTCACATCGATTTACAATATACAGACTTCTCTTAACAATATAACTGTTAACAATATAACTGTAGATGAAATGTGTAGATGTGTGTAGATGAAATCGAGATCTATACAGGGTGATCGTTTTACACAGGTTTCGGCGTTCGAATATTCGACACGTTCTATACTTAAAAATACCGAATTAACGTGGATCTTAACCCTTTGCGCTCGAGTGACGACTCCGAGGCGATGCTAAACGTTGCTACACTATTATCAAAAGAATTCTCACGTTATTATACAAACGCTGGACGCGTTAAAGACGTCCATTTTACGTTCGTCTTAGGTTTGAACGTCGTACGCCCTAAAATGGACGTCTTTAGGACGTCTCGAAGACGTCTCTGTGCTATCTGCGTATACATGTGCACTTTTATATGTGTCGGGTAGAAACAATCGTACAATATTAATACCTTTTCCACAGAAATTTGACTTCTTTAACCTTTTAGGCACGACGCGCCACTATAGTGGCTTGCTCTAGTAGCTCACTCGGTCATCGTTCGAATCAAATAATTGTCTTCATATGCACTGTTTCACACTTCTTTTGTCTTCACATCGATTTACAATATACAGACTTATCTTAACAATATAACTGTTAACAATATAACTGTAGATGAAATGTGTAGATGTGTGTAGATGAATTCGAGATCTATACAGTGTGATCGTTTTACACAGGTTTCGGCGTTCGAATATTCGACACGTTCTATACTTAAAAATAACGAATTAACGTGGATCTTAACCCTTTGCGCTCGAGTGACGACTCCGAGGCGATGCTAAACGTTGCTACACTATTATCAAAAGAATTCTCACGTTATTATACAAACGCTGGACGCGTTAAAGACGTCCATTTTACGTTCGTCTTAGGTTTGAACGTCGTACGCCCTAAAATGGACGTCTTTAGGACGTCTCGAAGACGTCTCTGTGCTATCTGCGTATACATGTGCACTTTTATATGTGTCGGGTAGAAACAATCGTACAATATTAATACCTTTTCCACAGAAATTTGACTTCTTTAACCTTTTAGGCACGACGCGCCACTATAGTGGCTTGCTCTAGTAGCTCACTCGGTCATCGTTCGAATCAAATAATTGTCTTCATATGCACTGTTTCACACTTCTTTTGTCTTCACATCGATTTACAATATACAGACTTATCTTAACAATATAACTGTTAACAATATAACTGTAGATGAAATGTGTAGATGTGTGTAGATGAATTCGAGATCTATACAGTGTGATCGTTTTACACAGGTTTCGGCGTTCGAATATTCGACACGTTCTATACTTAAAAATAACGAATTAACGTGGATCTTAACCCTTTGCGCTCGAGTGACGACTCCGAGGCGATGCTAAACGTTGCTACACTATTATCAAAAGAATTCTCACGTTATTAAACAAACGCTGGACGCGTTAAAGACGTCCATTTTACGTTCGTCTTAGGTTTGAACGTCGTACGCCCTAAAATGGACGTCTTTAGGACGTCTCGAAGACGTCTTTGTGCTATCTGCGTATACATGTGCACTTTTATATGTGTCGGGTAGAAACAATCGTACAATATTAATACCTTTTCCACAGAAATTTGACTTCTTTAACCTTTTAGGCACGACGCGCCACTATAGTGGCTTCCGCGGATGTCATCTCTCTGAACGACGCGCCACTATAGTGGCTTACTCTAGTAACTCACTCGGTCATCGTTCGAATCAAATAATCGTCTTCATATGCATTGTTTCACACTTCTTTTGTCTTCACATCGATTTACAATATACAGACTTATCTTAACAATATAACTGTATCTTAACAATATACAGACAGAATATACAGACACTCTGTACAGTACATATCAGACTCTGCCGTCCAGAGAAATAGCCTCGCGCAGAATTCAGCCGTACCTAAAAGGTTAACGAGTCGCGGTGCAGTGACTGAGTCTTCTTTTTTCCTTCGCCGTTTGCCCTGGTAAAATTCTTGAACAACCCTGATTGGCTAACCCCACGCGTTGGACCTTCCCGATCAGCGTTGTTCATTTTGTCCTTTTTACCGCCTGTCCCTTACGCTCTTTGCGTATTTTCGGGACGGAGTGGTAATCGGAGGGGATAATGAGCTGTACGTAACAACGTGTGGAGCTTTTCCTCCGGGTCACCCGCGTCGGACCGCATGGCCCTTGGGTCGCTGGGTCCGCTTCGAGTATCCTTCGGAAACTCTCCTAATTTATGACGGTCTCTGTTAGCTATTGAGGTATCTCTAGAAAAAAAAAACTCTATCGCGAACATGCGCTGTCAAGGTTTGGGACTTCTCATCTCAAAAATAGCTTGTTCGAAGGAGAGTCATAAATTACGCTGGTCGTTTGCACGAGGACTGGAGTTTCCATTGTGCGCACCACTGGTCGCTACACGTTCATTCGCGAAAAACTTGATTCCATTTCATTTCATCTTTCTTTTCGGTATTATTCTCGAATCCATCGAAACCGTCGGTCCACGTGTATGTGGGATATGAGATTTCGTAACAAATTCGTTCGCGTTTCTTGGGCAAGAAAAATTCTCCCCAGAAGTAGGAATCTAAGGGCCGCAGGGGTCTGGAGAACGTGCCGGCCATTTGTCCCTCCCTAATCGGCCGATCCAATGATCTCCAAATGTCCTGTTCAGGGATTCTGTAATATTCCGTGCAGAATGTGCGGGACATCCATCCTGTTGGAGCCACACGGATCGTCGTATGTCTAATGGGACATTAAACCAACAATTCTGGCAAAATATCTGCTAAAATTATCAAGTATTTTCGACTATTTAACGCGCCGTTAATCAAATATGAACCAATTGTTTTGTCATCGAGAAGTCCACGCCGCACGTTTGCAGTCCAAAGTTTCTGTTCTTCTGCTTCTCTCAGCCATCGTGGATTATCTACTGACCAATAGTGCACGTTGTAACAATAACCGCTACATACCAATAATAGTGACAGCGAGAGGAACATGTTAACAACAGCAGAACACGCAAGATACTTAAAAAGTGTCCTGGAAGAATTTGTTTTCCATTATAGTTCACATATTTTGATATTAAACTACCTTCATTCATAGGTCACTGCATTCGTCTTGAAATGCTCTATCAGATCATAAATAAAAAATTAGGTGGTCCTATTTAAAAAAGCAAGTCCGACCTTCGCACGTCCTCTACGCCTCCAGCTGTAAACAAATTGTTGACACCATATAACGTGCCACGTGAAATCGAAGAACTTTTGTCCGACGCTTATTTTCCTATTATCAAAAACAAGCGAGTTATTCAAGCGTCTTGTTTCAAATGCCCCACCCTGTATGCAAGCAACTTGTCTGTCAACTGCGGACGATCTCGGCGCGCGACACAGGAAGGCCATTCGTGGGGCACCAACAACCGTGAAACGCCTGGTCTAGCAATCAACGAACGAGTCCGAGAGCATGAGCAACTTGGTAATTGTGAGAAATTGTACAAGCCGTCTGCTACAAGCGGCTGGAAAAAAAACGAGAACGGTGAGCAATAGCCTAGATCTGTATCTACAGAGTCGGGAATATGTTCACGGCAGCTTCGCGGCATTGCCGGCTGTGCTTTAACACCGCCTGTTATCTGAACTATAGCACGATGTCTCTATCCAACGATTCTACGGGGTGTCCAGAAATTATTGTACAAGCGGGAAACGGGGGATTCCCCGAGTCATTTCGAGTAACTTTTTCCTTAGCGAAAATGCGATCCGCGGCTTCGTTTACGAGTTATTAACGAAAAACGGTGGCCAATTAGAGGCGAGCTCGGCTGGGGCGGAGCGGCGAGCGAGCAGACGAAGCCCAGTTCCGCTGATTGGCTCGGCCGCCTCGCGGCTGCCGAGCTCGCCTCTCATTGGCCGCCTAAACGGCGGGCATTGAATAAATTTCTGTTAGCCCCGCCCACTTTTCGGATCGCCTAATGGCGAAACTTTGTTCGAAACTCGCATTTGCGAACACTGTTTAAGGAAAAATCACGGTCGTAAGTATGTCAGCGGCAGGAACGGAAGCTTTTGGTTTAATGGAATTTATAAACGAACCACCGTGAACACAAAATTATGAAGTTCTGCGGACAACGTTGATTAAACATTACGTTTACGTACGTGAACTGCGCGGACCGTACAAGAAATCGCTGCGTACTTAACGGAATACGCGTCGCAGTAAATTCTCCCTAATCGACCCTCGGTTTGTTAACAAAAATGGACGAAACATTATTTTTTATTCTGTTTCACGTTTTAACTACGGAACTCAGAAATTTTCAACGCGGAACATTTCATGCACAAGAAGGATTAAAAACTTCGGTGCGTCTATTTTTAAATTACTGAAATTCTTAAAATTAAAAGACTACTTAAAAATTAAAGAAATGTACTTCGATTCTTAGCGTACGCGATCAGAGTTGCCAGGATATTGATGGCGCGTGGCGGCCCAGTCAACGAGCGGTCGTAGCCCAGTTCCGCTGATTGGCCGCCTCGCGCCAGCTGATCTCGCCTCTCATTGGCCACCGTTTTTCGTTAATAACTCGTAAACGAAGCGTCGGAGAAAATTCTTGCAAAGGAAAAAGTTATTCGAAATGACCCGTGGAACCCCTCATTTCCCGCTCGTACAATAATATTGGGACTTGGCTAAAGACACTGGGCAATAAGAAGCGGCCGAATACCGAATTAATAAACATAGAAGGATCTTCGAGGCTTCGTTCTTCGCGGGCCGAAAGGGCTTAAACTGCAAGAGGGTCTAAATCCTGCATCGTTGTAGAAAATTGCGCCGACCTTCTGCTAATATTGCGCCCGGCATTACCGTGGATCTGAGAATGCCGTAGTGTCCGGTTACGTCCGGCAGCGTTCTCAGACTTTAAATGAAGCTGACTGCAATGCCGGCGGAACGTCGAGTTCATTTTCCAAATGTCACAGCTTACGCCCGGCAGCATGAAACTACGGCATTAACTGCAAGAACCCGGAATCGCGGGAGCTACAAGGATCTCATTCAGGTGTACTAACACTCCTCATTTTCCGCGAACGGGCACATTGATTTTTTTCCCGAAACACTCGGCGAAATTAGTCGAGCTGGGAAACCGATTGCCTGCGATCGCGACTCCGCGTGATGCAATTTAAACGAACAAAGGCATTGATGCGTATAATTAAACGGCGGTAGCCTCGGCATAACTCTAACGTTCAATTCCATTCTAATTTAATCCCGCTAATTGAACCGCCTTACAATTTGTTGAAATTCATTCGGATCCGAAGCCGCAATCCTGTCGGCGCGCGGCAATCGGGCCGGATATCCGAACTGTGCGCCGTTCGAGACATAAAGCCGGGTCGTGTCAAAGCCAGGAACGCGAAAATAACCGAGGAGAATGTAGCTTCTCGGCCAGCGGGAAAACGGTCTTAGCCGCGTATCGAAGAGGCGGGAAAACGTGATCAGGATTTTCTCTAACGTGTCATTAGCTGAGAGGACCGATGACACAGAGCCGAGATTATATTTTGCGGAATTGAACGCGCGATCGTCGTAGCTTTGTGCCGCGAGCGATAATCTCTCCAGGGACTGTAGTCTACAGGGCGTCCCGAAATTATACAAGCGTAGTACCAGCGGGAAATGAGGGCTTCCTGAGGTCATTTGAAGTAACTTTTTCCTTTGCAAGAATTTTCTCCGAGGCTTCGTTTACGAGTTATTAACGAAAAACGGTGGCCAATGAGAGGCGAGATCAGCTGGCGCGAGGCGGCCAATCAGCGGAACTGGGCTACGGCCGCTCGTTGACTGGGCCGCCACGCGCCATCAATATCCTGGCAACTCTGATCGCGTACGCTAAGAATCGAAGTACATTTCTTTAATTTTTAAGTAGTCTTTTAATTTTAAGAATTTCAGTAATTTAAAAATAGACGCGCCGAAGTTTAATCCTTCTTGTGCATGAAATGTTCCGTGTTGAAAATTTCAGAGTTCCGTAGTTAAAACGTGAAACAGAATAAAAAATAATGTTTCGTCCATTTTTGTTAACAAAACCGAGGGTCGATTAGGGAGAATTTACTGCGACGCGTATTCCGTTAAGTACGCCGCGATTTCTTGTACGGTCCGCGCAGTTCACGTACGTAAACGTAATGTTTAATCAACGTTGTCCGCAGAACTTCATAATTTTGTGTTCACGGTGGTTCGTTTATAAATTCCATTAAACTAAAAGCTTCCGTTCCTGCCGCTGACATACTTACGACCGTGATTTTTCCTTAAACAGTGTTCGCAAATGCGAGTTTCGAACAAAGTTTCGCCATTAGGCGATCCGAAAAGTGGGCGGGGCTAACGGAAATTTATTCAATGTCCGCCGTTTAGGCGTGTTGCGAAAGAAACGTTGCCGGTAACAATCTTTCAGCGAGAGTAACGATCTCCGACCGCTTGTCAAGAATTAACTCGAATAATCTTCGTCTCGGGAATCGCTTTCCCCTCGACTCTATGCATTTTTCATTCTCGATATGCCTGTACGATACTTTCTCCCGTCTCATTTATCAATCAACGAATCATAGGTGCATGAACTATTCATTGAAAGAAACGCAAACCCTTGTGCTAGAAGCTATTTTAATTTCGAAACTCAGAAATTTTCAAGACAGAATATTTCATAAACAAAAGAAAACTAAACTTCAGCGCGTCTTAAAGCGCGTTTTAAATTACTGAAATTCTATAAATTAACAGTCTACTTAAAAATTAGAAAAATCCACTTCAATTTTTAGCGTGTACGATCAGAGTTGCCAGGGAATTGATGGCGCGCAATGAAAGGCGAGCCTCGGCTGGCGCGAGGCGGCCCAGCCAACGAGCTTGCGAAGCTGAGTCCCGCCCATTGGCACGGCCACCTCGCGCTATCTAATCTCGCCTCTCATTGGCCACCGTTTTTCGTTAATATCTCGGAAACGAAGCCTCGGAGAAAATTCTTGTAAAGGAAAAAGTTACTTCAAATGACCTCAGGAACCCTTCATTTCCCGCTTGTACAACAATTTCGGAACACCCTTATTTCGAGACATTTGATGTGTCACCCCTCCCCCGTGTTACAAGAGTCATCGGTCTCCCCTACTATTGGGTTGGCAACTAAGTAATTGCCGACTTCAGTTATAGATGTCTCTCACTCCCATTTTTATGATATCTAGCATTACTATGTATTCATATTAAAGGCAGCTGGCCGCTGCCTTTTTTTGCCGATTGCTCCGAGTTTCTATAAAATCGAGCCGCGAGGCCCGACGAATCGCTACTTAGTATTCTCGGATTTGCCGGTTTCAATTCCGACCTCCGAACATTTCTGAGAGAAATTACTCTATTTTTACACCTTGGCCTATAACTATTGGGTTGGCAACTAAGTAATTGCCGATTTCAGTTATAGATGCCTCTCACTCCCATTTTTATGATATCCGTAAATGTTATATTATAAAATTATTATTATTATTATTATTATGTTATTTTTTATTATCCGTGAACGTTAGCAACTGGACAAATTGAATGCAGCGGTTAAGGAAAAGCGACCAGAATTGGTCGATCGTAAAGGTGTCATTTTCCAGCAGGACAATGCTAGGCCCGCGCACGTCTTTGTCCACTCGGCAAAAATTGATGGATATTGGTTGGGAATTGATGTTACACCCACCGTATAGCCCTGATCTCGCGCCATCGGATTACCACTTATTTCGATCGCTGGACAACTCCCTTCGTGGTAAAACTTTTAACGATGATGACGCTGTAAAATCTCACTTAACTCAGTTTTTGGCCGAAAAGGATCGGACTTTCTACGAGCGTGGAATTTTCAAGTTGTCGGAGAGATGGCAAAAGGTCATCGAACAAAATGGAAAATACATTACAGATTAAACTTCGTTCCAAGTAAAAAAAGTTTTTTATTTCATTGAACAAATCGGCAATTACTTAGTTGCCAACTCAAAAAGACAAAAATGGCATCGTCTAAATTGACCGCGGCGTAAAGACGATACGCGTGTCCCGATGTCGGGCGAACACACCTAATTACCGGGTGAGACAGTCCATGAGAAGTGCTCGCGATCCATACCTCGAAAACCACTCGCGTGTTCCCGAGCCACTTGTAAGAGCGCGCGGAACGGCTGTACAGCCTGGAGATAGTCACGGAAGCACTTTCGTGAGTAACAAGTTTCGACGCGCGTTTCGCATGCACCACTTTCGTCCCCCGACCGCCGCGTCTCTTCGTTTTCGGGGTGGAAGTGGTTTACAGGAAAATGAGCTTCGCGTTGTATCCTCGCCTGTGCCCGCGTTTTTATGCGCCGGAAGATGCGCGCGGCTTAAGTATCCGTGGGGACTTACGAGCGGGTATCGTGACCGCGAGTTCAAATCGAATTGACTCCGGAGATGGCAAAAAACGAGCTTCGAACCACCGCGCGGGAACCTAGCTCGCTTTGTCGTACCACGGTTTGGGAATACGTTGTTCTTGAAACAACGTTGCCGTTCATCCTATCAGTAGCTCCTTTCTTTACCGACCACGCTGTACAGGATTTTGGAAAATAAAATAAACCGCGCAGATATTTGATCGCGTTCCAAATTAACGCTAGATTTACGGAGCACAAGAAAAAACAGCTGTTTTATATTAGTTTATAAAAGCAACGATAAGACATTTATTCTGATTTTGAACAAGCGTTGTTGTAGCATTTTTGCTGTGAGTATTAAGTAAAATTAAGTAAAATTAATAAATAAGTATACATATAAATAAATATATATTAGTAAATAAAATTTAGTAAAATTAAAAAATTAATGATCCATCATTTTGGCTAAATTTAGTGTTAAACATTATCGGTGTATTTTTATTAACAAGGGAATCACATAATACGAAAACATAAAATAATAATAATAATAATAATACAATTCAATTTGTTGTTATGGGGTGAGACTCAACTGGTCCCATGGTGCCCCACGGGTTCATGAATGCGCATGCAGCTATTTCAATATTTCGAAATGAGTCTAAAAATATCGCACCATGCGTTATCGTGCATCAAGAAGGTGGGCCATTTTTAATCTGATTTTTATTCCGTGCCCCAAAGAGTTAACCAGTGACCAGAAGCTGTTCGATTAACCCTTTGCACTCGAAGCTATTTTAACTGTAAATATAAAATCATTTTTCTAACTTATAGTGTTTTTATTTTATATGGCAAAATGCATTTTATGCATATGAAATTGACTCTTAGAATGTCACACGCAACAATTACACTCTTAACAATTTTTTAAATCTAAATTTTGTTGAAATAAAAATGATTTTAAAACGTGTTGTAACAAATTTTAGCGGTGCCTCAGAGTCACCACTCGAGTGCAAAGGGTTAAACTCGTGTTTATTAATCTACCGTTCGAAAATCACAGTATTCTCAGTACCATTTGTTGGAGCTCCAGTAACGTATGGATACACGCCGATCATTCTTGATATCGTGATGCCGTTGAACGAATCACGTCCCCGAGAACTCATGATGTTAGCCGAATTTTTCGTCATCGATCCGGCTGAGCACTTCGTACCGATCAATATTTTTGTGTCTGTCATTGCCGTCGTGGGAATTACGCTAATAATAGTTACCGATGGACCATACGTTATGTTTATAATGCACAAATGTGCCATGTTCAAAATAGCTGGGTAAGATTCTCCGTCTTGCAAACTGATGCCTAAATTCTATATGTTAAAAAATCCACTTTGCACTAATTACTAGTTGAAATGTTTCTTTTTTTTTAAGTCAATATTCCTCGCAGAGATTTCGGTTCATCTTTTTCTCTTCCATAATTTACTTTATTGACCCTTCTATACTCCTCAAGAATAATGATGCAAGCGTCAACGAAAATATTAATCTTATTTCGAAAACAAAATATTTTACTTGTTCGAAAGAATGCAACGTTTTAAACATAAAACGTTTCATGTGTTCTAACAAATTTTTAAGATAATATTTCGAATGGTATTTTATTTTGAGAAACACTGACAATATTTGTGCCACAGTTCGGAGAGTATTTTATTTATTTTATTTATTATCATCGACAAATAAAATAATTTTTAGTTTTACTAAATTATAGCACAAAATTTATTTCGACAATCTAAAACAAAGCATCTACTTTTCCTCTGCGTTATAAGACAATGAATTCCATTTGCTTCTGTGTTCTATGTTATTAAGATAAAAACTATTTTATTTTGTGCTTTTAATTATCGAAATAAAATATTTATTTCATGTGGATTAGGTAATTTTAGATTAAAATTCACAGTCTATACTTTGTGCACCGAGAACTAGCACAAACTATAAACAGTTGCTTTTTCTCTTCCATAATTTACTTTATTGACCCTTCTATGCTCCTCAAGAATAATGATACGAGCGTCAACGAAAATATCAATCTTATTTCGAAAACAAAATATTTTACTTGTTCGAAAGAATGCAACGTGATAATATTTCGAATGGTATTTTGTTTTGAAAAACACTGGCAATATTTGTGCCACAGTTCGGAGAGTATTTTATTTATTTTATCTATTATCATCGACAAATAAAATAATTTTTAGTTTTACTAAATTATAGCACAAAATTTATTTCGACAATCTAAAACAAAGCATCTACTTTACCTCTGCGTTATAAGACAATAAATTCCATTTGCTTCTGTGTTCTATGTTATTAAGATAAAAACTATTTTATTTTGTGTTTTTAATTATCGAAATAAAATATTTATTTCATGTGGATAAAGTAATTTTAGATTAAAATTCACAGTCTATACTTTGTGCAACGAGAACTAGCACAAACTATAAACAGTTGCTTTTTCTCTTCCATAATTTACTATATTGACCCTTCTATGCTCCTCAAGAATAATGATGCGAGCGTCAACGAAAATATCAATCTTATTTCGAAAACAAAATATTTTACTTGTTCGAAAGAATGCAACGTGATAATATTTCGAATGGTATTTTGTTTCGAAAAACACTGACAATATTTGTGCCACAGTTCGGAGAGTATTTTATTTATTTTATTTATTATCATCGACAAATAAAATAATTTTTAGTTTTACTAAATTATAGCACAAAATTTATTTCGACAATCTAAAACAAAGCATCTACTTTTCCTCTGCGTTATAAGACAATAAATTCCATTTGCTTCTGTATTCTATGTTATTAAGATAAAAACTATTTTATTTTGTGTTTTTAATTATCGAAATAAAATATTTATTTCATGTGGATAAGGTAATTTTAGATTAAAATTCACAGTCTATACTTTGTGCAACGAGAACTAGCACAAACTATAAACAGTTGCTTTTTCTCTTCCATAATTTACTTTATTGACCCTTCTATGCTCCTCAAAAAATAATGATGCGAGCGTCAACGAAAATATTAATCTTATTTCGGAAAGAAAATATTTTACTTGTTCGAAAGAATGCAACAATTGCCGCGCATTGCGATTTCGTAGCCGGTCGCGTTCGCCGGCCATGGTGTCCGCGAATCGTTAAGGGGCCCCGTCACGTATTTCATAGCGAAGAGGGAGGGCGCCACCATCGAACCCTGCATTCTCGAGCATAATATTGGCCAAGGACCAATTTCTAGCGGAGACGGCACCTGACCCTCTCGCCGTGATTCTCCTTAAGCATCACCACCATGGTGGCCCGGGATCCATCGACTCGATTTCCTCCATTCCCCGCCGTTACTTTTTCCGCGCCATTCCCGTTCTTGCAGCGCATTACTGCGCGCAGAAACGGGGACGTAATAATCATCACAATTCCGTTTTACTGTCCCCGAACGTAGCCAGTAATGCAACCGGGAAAATTCAACGGTACAAGGCTCCGATTGAATAAATGGGAACGGAGACAATGGGGCTGCTGAAAATCGATGACGCCATTTTGAGTCTATCATGAGCTCGTCGTATTCTACCGTTCGAGATTAAATAGGCGCGGCTTCCTCGATTACAGGGAACTCGTTTAATTCGTTGTCGTTGGAGAGTCGAACTAAATTTAGGCGTATATAAATTTATGATCAAATGGCTGGAGATTAATATATACAATGGAGGTATTTTTTTAGATATTTATTGTTATATTTTGGATATTTTTTTGAATATTTACCATTGGGGGTATTCTTTTGGAATAACTTGCTTCTAAATACAGCAAAAATATAAAAATATAAAAATATAAATAATATATATATATGTAATAATAATATATAATATTATAATAAAATTATATATATATATAATTTATAATATATTTATAATATAATATATATATAATACTTTATATATAATATAATATAATATATTATAAAAATATATAAATAAATCAACATAAAAATATAAATAATATATATATGTAATAATAATATATAATATTATAATAAAATTATATATATATATATATAATTTATAATATATTTATAATATAATATATAATAATTTATATATAATATAATATAATATATTATAAAAATATATAAATAAATCAACGTAAAAATATAAATAAAATGTAAATAAATATGATAACTTATATATAATATAATATAATATTATAAACAGTATATAAATAAATCAGCATAAAAATATAAAACATAAATTTGGCATAACCCCAAGACTATAACCGATTTTAAGAAAGTTATCGCGTTTTAAAAGGCGTACGCTGAATTTTGTGAGTACAATAAATTCTCCCTAATTTTCCTTCGGCTTATAAACAAAAATGAACAATATGGTAAGAGGAGACACCATTGTTCGAGTCTGGTAGCTCATTTTTATAGTCGCCGATTGTCAGCAATTCTAAAGAACGACGCGCAAGGCTTGCCAAATTGTCAATTTCTGTTTACAAACTGTAAAAAAATTAGGGTGAATTTACTGTAAGCGTAACAATCAACTTACCGGAACGTTCGATATGAATAGCCACCGGTCCAGGTAAGCCGAATAGAATGCCGCCGTCGTTAAACTGAACCCTAAATCCCCGTCGAACCGTAAATCCAGCCGTATCCCGAATAACAGTCAACGTTAAACGCCATGGAACGTAATTTTGAGCAGGACCGGCAGTCCACGAGTGTCTCGTATCTTCTATGAATTAAAAGTAGACCGAATTGCTTCGCGGCGATGTGCTTAAAACTGGAACGAACAATGCGATACCGGTGTTTTATGCCGACTCGCGCTCTGTGTATCGCGTCGCAAGCCGCGCCGTAAGAAGCAGTCTTAAACGCGTCGCTGTAAAATAAAACCGCTCGCCGGTCTCGTAGATTCTCGCGATTGCGAAGATCAAAAAAGAAAAAATAATAGAAGACTTCGCGATAACGGGATTACCTTTCCGCGACGCTCTTCTCCCCCTCCCTCGTCTTCTCGTTTCCGTTTTCGCGCGAGACAAACGCCGTCCCTGCTCGCGCCGCGAAATTCTCGTCGCGCACGTGAGCATGCTAACATAATCCGAAGCAGTATTTTCTTTCGAATTTATTCGTTTATGGTCGCATCCGCGTAACAGCGATCGGCGACCACTCGTGGGATCGCGATCCGTAGGGTTGCGCGCGGATCTGATATACAGGGTGTCCCAAAAATAGGGGAGTTCCTGAGGTGATTCGAAGTGACTTTTTCCTCGGCGAAAATGCAATCCGCGGCTTCGTTGACGCGTTGTTAACGAAAAACGGCGACGAATGTTAAAAACAGCTGTGCCGTTCTGAAACTGTCGACTCGGTTTTGCTCCTCGCCGTGGAAAGAACGAGTACAGATGTGCATTGTTTGCGCGAGAAACGACGGATAGCTGTCGGCAACACGCCGATAAACTGATCGGGCGGAGACGAAACGCGTTTCATGTCTCGCGACGAATTAAATTGATCGGCTGCCCGGCGCCCGGCGATCTTCTCCACAAAGAATTGAAATTGCCTATTGAATCGTGCGAGTCCGTAGGAAAAGCCGCGTAACGAGTTATTTTAGCGTCGGCGCCGCGCGGCGGATCGGCGAACGGGGTGTCTCGATTGTTAGCGAATCAGAGGAGAACGTGACGTTTCAATTAAAAGTTCTCTGGGACAGAGCATGAAATGTTTTCCCACGAACTCGCAGTAACCGTCGACGATGGGAACGAGGTTTGGAGGGAAGTTTCGAAGATTAATCGACGAACAGATAATATGTAACCGCATTGAAATGTTACCATTTCTTTCGGGATCATTTCGACGAGCTAATGGGAAAAGTTATGCGAGCAAATCGGCTCGCTGGAAACGGAGTACTGCGGCGAAATCAAATGCTAGGAAGAGGAACCGGTTGTGACGCGGTTGTGTCAAAATATCCGTTTCTCAGGTAGCCTAAGCGACGTTCAGAGGATTCTATTGGGTTGGCAACTAAGTCATTGCCGATTTGTGTTCAATGAAATAAAAAATTTTTTTACTTGGAATGAAGTTTAATCTGTAAATGTATTTTCCATTTTGTTCGATGACCTTTCGCCATCTCTCTGACAACTTGAAAAATCCACGCTCGTAGAAAGTCTGATCCTTTTCGGCCAAAAATTGAGTTAAATTCGCGCTCAAATTGCGCTGGAAAATGGGGAAGTATCTCCTCTTCTTTCCTTGGGAAGAGGAGATACGATTATTCGGGGCTTGTGTCTCATTTTTATAGTTATTCACAATCGGTAATTATAAAAAATGAGTCGCGAGCCTCGAATAATCGTATCTCCTCTTCCCAAATTGTACATTTTTGTGCGCAATCTAAGCGCGAATTAGGGAGAAATTACCCTATTGATAATTACTTACTTGATGATCGTATTATTTGTGATATGTTTATGATGAGTGTAAACCAAGTATGTCAACTAACTCTTATAATTTGACACTATTAGTGTATATTTTATTAGTTTATTCGCTTTCGTCCAAAGTCCAGCAATCCTTCTTACTAGTTTGCTCCTCTTCTGAATCCTCGTGTTCTTTCTAAACAACAAAGCGTCCCATATTAAATACATCCTATGTTTAAAAAAAAGGTAATAAAATGTTTCATTTAGATGACGATGAAATCGGCAAAAGTGTTTTTGATCGGATTATATTGGGTTGGCAACTAGGTAATTGTCGATTTGTTCAATGAAATAAAAAATCTTTTTACTTGGAATGAAGTTTAATCTGTAAATGTATTTTCCATTTTCTTCGATGACCTTTTGCCATCTCTCTGACAACTTGAAAATTCCACTCTCGTAGAAAGTCTGATCCTTTTCGGCCAAAAACTGAGTTAAGTGAGATTTTACAGCGTCATCATCGTTAAAAGTTTTACCACGAAGGGAGTTGTCCAGAGATCGAAATAAGTGGTAATCCGATGGCGCGAGATCAGGGCTATACGGTGGGTGTAACATCAATTCCCAACCAATATTCATCAATTTTTGCCGAGTGGACAAAGACGTGTGCGGCCTAGCATTGTCCTGCTGGAAAATGACACCTTTACGATCGACCAATTCTGGTCGCTTTTCCTTGACCGCTGCATTCAATTTGTCCAGTTGCTAACATTCACGGATAATAAAAAATAACATAATAATAATAATAATAATAATTTTATAATATAACATTTACGGATATCATAAAAATGGGAGTGAGAGGCATCTATAACTGAAATCGGCAATTACTTAGTTGCCAACCCAATAGTTATAGGCCAAGGTGTAAAAATAGAGTAATTTCTCTCAGAAATGTTCGGAGGTCGGAATTGAAACCGGCAAATCCGAGAATACTAAGTAGCGATTCTTCGGGCCTCGCGGCTCGATTTTATAGAAACTCGGAGCAATCGGCAAAAAAAGGCAGCGGCCAGCTGCCTTTAATATGAATACATAGGAATGCTAGGTGAGCTTAAGACCTCTTAATTAGCGAAGAAGAACGTTGCATATCGAAATCTCAAAAGATTTAGAATTATGCATCAATTCAATAATATTTAGTCGGCCGATATTTAATGGCAGATTTTGCGGTAACTGATGTTCTCTAAAATAAAAGATCACTCGTAATTTATCGAACGCATGTACAGACTTCAAATTGATATTTATTGAATATTATGAAACATTATAGAAAGTGAAGAACAGATGCTTATAAATAGATTGCGAGATTAAATATTTATACGAGATTAAATTATGTTCGCCGTTGTACGACTCGCCCTGCATAACTGACAAATCCAGAGACAAATTTAGAGACAAATCCAGAGACAAATCTAGATTTTATAAAACGTTGAATATAAATAAATCGATCATAATATAATATTCGCGTTCGAAATTCGATCGAAGCATTCTCCGCCGCACAAAATTCTCCGAGAACGCGTTTTAAAAAATTCGCAGCGACCACTGCAAGTTATCGATCGGGATTTATCGATCCCAGTGGACTCAACTCAGATATAATCCAGTGCCGAAAAAGTATGCTATGCTTCTACTAACATACTCTCGGTAAGTAACGAGCCAGCACTGGAACCGTCCAAACAACAAATTCCCAAAAAATGTGTAACATCTTAAAACGCTTCGTTGAAAAAAAAAACAATTACGCTATAAACGAGATCGTACTTGGCAGCGGTTCTCGAAAGATTAATTATCCGCGTTCTCCGTGCGTGCGCGGAGCAACACAAATAGTGCTTCAATCGCGTGGCTAAATGCGACGGTAATCCTTCTGCTCGAATATTTCCGAAATTGCGAACGAGCAGGAGAGAAAGAATCGGCGCGCGGTGCATAAAATTGAAGTAGCAACGATCCCATCGGCGAAAATCGGGTTAAAGGCTAGCACAGCAAGGAGAGGCAGCTCCTTTTAACGAAATTACATGCTTAATAAGAAGGTAGCGCTATTAGGTCCTAAGTAAACGAGTTAATCCAGCACACCTGCCGAACCGGAAAGTGTTGCGACGTGGATGCAACATCCGATAGACGTCGAGTCCTTTTAACTTAACGGCCTCATAAACCAGCTATCGGCCCGGTAATATGCGGAGCCCTCGGTCGCGTCGATGCTTCTTCTCCCTTTTCTTTCTTTTCCGCCTCTCGACCTTGATCAATTTATAAAAATACCTACTTACAACCACCTTGGAACATGCGAACCGATTCTCCCTTGTTCTCTTTTAGGCACGACGCGCCACTATAGTGGCTTCCGCGGATGTCATCTTTCAGAACAACACGTCGCTATAGTGGCTTTCGCAGATGTCATCTTTCTGGACGACGCGCCACTATAGTGGCTTGCTCTAGTAGCTCACTCGCTCATCGTTTGAACCAAATAATCGTCTTCATATGCATTGTTTCACACTTCTTTTGTCTTCGCATCGATTTACAACAGTCTACAGGGTGTCCCAAAAATGTCTCGCAATCCGGAAATGGCGGGTTCCTCGGATCATTTGAAGCAACTTCTTCCTTTACAAAAATGTTCTCCGAGGCACCGTTAACGAGTTATTAACGAAAAACAGTGACCAATAAGAATCGAGTACGGCTGACGCGAGGCGGCCCAGCCAACCAGCGCGCGAAGCCCAGTTCCGCTCATTGGCTCGATCGCCTCGCGCCAGCCGAGTTCGCCTCTCATTGATCACTGTTTTTCGTTAATAACTCGTTAACGGTGCCTCGGAGAAAATTTTTGTAAAGGAAAAAGTTGCTTCAAATGGCCCGAGGAACCCGCCACTTTCAGATTGCGAGACATTTTTGGGACACCCTGTATATACAGTATCAGACTCTGTACAGTACACATCAGACTCTGCCGTCCAGAGAAATAGCCTCGCGCAGAATTCAGCCGTACCTAAAAGGCTAAACGAACGTTTCCCCGGTAGCTTCGCGGCAGCTACGCGGCAAGCGTTACTTCCTCGCTAATTCGAACAAGGGGGAGACGGTCTTCAAGCTCGCTTTAAGGTGTTCCAGGGTGCGAATTAAGTAAGCGGCGCGAACAACTCCCGGAATCGCGGACAGGACAACGATGTTAAGCGCGAACCATGCGGAATAAAGTAAACGGGACGAGTCGCAGGCACTTTGTCGCTTCGAATAACTTCATAAACTAATAATAATCTTAGCTTATTAAACACGGTGGAAACTTAATTACCGAATTCCCGGCCCGCTTTCCAGACGTCTATCCTCGCGGCGCCGTATAAACTCGGATAGAAGCTACCGCGAACTTTAAATCTCGCAAGTTTATCCCCGTCTTGGCGGAGCAGCAGCATTATTCACGAACGGAGTTGCATTTCTGCGCGTTACGCCGACATCACCTGTCCGGATAAAACGATGCTTTGTGCGGCGAACACGCGCGCACGCAGAGACTAACAAACACGAGCGAACTCGACCAAATGCAATCAAATAGCGTTCTCTAGCGTCTGACGCGTGCGCGATGCACGCACGGACAGTCGCCGATAAACTAACGAGTGCAGTGATTTTTCCCTAAAATGTTCAGAAATCAGAATCGAAACGCGCGGATCTGAGAATAATAAGTCGCGCTAAGACGCGAGTCTACGAGCCTCGAGTTTTTATAGAAGTTTTATTTATTTTCAATTCATATTACGTGTTCCAATTCTTCTTTTCCTCTTTCTGTGACGATGTTATCCAGTTTTTTGTGTATTTCAAAGCTTCCGAATATAATATTTGGAATTTGATGTACCAAAATTATGGTAGTTCCAGGAAACGAGGGGTTCCTGAGGTCATTTCAAGTAACTTTTTCCTTTACAAGAATTTTCTCCGCGGCCTCGTTTACGAGTTATTAACGAAAAACAGTGACCAATGAGACATCAGCTGGCGCGTGGCGGCCAATCAGCGGAACTGAGCTGCGACCGCTCGTCGGCTGGCCCGCCTCGCGCCAGCCGACCTCGCCTCTTATTGGCCAGAGCTTTTCTGTTAATAACTCGTAAACGATGCCTCGGAGAAAAATTTTGTAAAGGAAAAAGTTGCTTCGAGTGACCTCAGGAACCCCTCGTTTCCCGGAATCGCCATAATTTTGTGACACCCTGCAGATTTGAACTTGAATATATAAAGCCTCCAGAGGACGATACATATAATTGTATCGACAAATATTTGTTAATTAAAATACTACGAGGTATTGTCTGAGACGAACCTCTCCGAAGTCGGCGACAGTTTTGGATACGGTCCAGCAACTTTTTCCGAGAAGCCACTTCTTTTCGAGCCACTTCCCGTGCCGCCAACATAGCAGAACCACATGTAAAGTGGGTTACTTTAGATGACATTTGTAATAACGTCACGAATGTCCAGTAACATATTCCCGTGAGTTTAATGAAGAAACGCGGAATGATGAAGTTTGCGAACGGAGAAAAATACAGGGTTTCTCTGCGTCCGGTTCCGGCATTACGCTAAGCACGTTCGCGATGCAGTCGGTGCCACCGACACGGTGGTATATGGTAAACGCAGAGGCCGGTGGGCGCATCTCAATTTGCACAGCGTCGCAGTATTTATTCCGACAACATTTTTAAAAATTACCAAATATGAGATTGGTTGGTCCGGCTGCGCTTGAACTTCCGGCTTTTACGGAGCCGAAATATACCAGCATGCTCATCGTTTCCGCTCGCGGAGTGAGCGGAAATCCAAATATTTAGACCAACCATAATTAAAAACTTTTCCACGGTTCTCTCTGTATTAATACCGTTTTTTAAGCCCTGTGTCTTCTTCGGAGTTTGCGTGTAATATTATTCGTAGCTATTAATATAATTTATCTTTAATTTATATTAATATTTCCTTGCGTTGGGTACAACATATATTTACACTTATGTTGAACAAAATATATATTATATTTTAGTACATATTTATATTATATTAATATAATTATATTAATATAATATAACTGTAATATAAAAATATAATATAAATATGTATTAGAATATAATATATATTAATATATATGTTAATATGATATAATTGTAATATAAAAAAATATATATAATATATATATATATATATTATTATATTATTATATATATATGTATATATATATATATATATATATATATATTTTTATATTACAATTATATTATATTAATATAATTATGAATTCTTTAAAATTATACATCTAAATGGAAATATTAATAATAATATAATCGAAATACGGTACACGTCGCGAAAGATCAAAAACGTGAGCCAGTTTTAGTGTCAATTGAAAATAACATCATTTTTGCTGAAAGTTACACAAACATGTTTTTCTTTGCGCTGCAAAAGAAAAAAAGAACGAAACACGGTGTTTCAAATTACATCCGTTGCGAATACGCTGTCAGTTTACGTTCACTGAAAATATATAAAATGCACGAGAAACACGTTTCAATGGATTCAAAAGTTTTTGACACACGTTGTTCCTCTTCCGCGCGTAAAACAAATACGATTCAACGGAGTTAATGGTAACCGTTCTCCGTAGCACGAATAATTAACGTACAGTGCTTTTAACCGTTCGAGTCCCACGGGTCATTTGTGAGAACTATACTAAACGCGCGGACGCGGCATTTTTATTCGCTCGAATCTTCTCGACGGAAATCTGCGAATCGAAAATTTCGAAAAAGAATTTAATTTCGAATCGAAAAAGAATTTAATTTCGAATCGAAAAAGAATTTAATTTCCGTCCTGCTAGTATTTTTATCACTGCAACCCGGCCTGCAGATTCAGCCGCGCGCCCCCCGTCGAAGATGACGAACGCTAACGGAAGAACTTCTTTTCTGTTTTTTTTCTGTTCCAGAACTCCGAGATATCTCTTTTCGAGACAAACATTCGTTTCATGGGAAGTCTGCTGGCTTGTTACGCTCTCACCGGGGACGTGATGTTCCGGGATAAGGCGGCTCAACTTGGCGAACGGATGTTGCCTGCTTTCCAGACGGAAACCGGAATTCCTCATTCTCTCATCAATCTCCACACCGGGGTAAGTCCGGGATTTCGTAGCTTCGCGACGGTCACGTCGACGACGTCGCCGCGTTTTCATGTTGATTATTTCTCGTGTAATTGTGGCATTCAATTTACATTGCACCAGCGTCCGCGAGAACGCTGCGGATTCGCGGACAATGGGGTGCTTAGGTATGAGCGACCGGGACAAAAATCATAACCTCTAAGCCAGTCGACCAAAAGGCCTCGATAATTTGTCAAAGATAATGCGAAAAAATTCGTTGAAGAAGTACGAAAACCTTTACGCTTTTATTTTTTACGGAATTGAAACTTTTATGCGGATTTTCGTTGACGCAATTTATTGTTAGTCGGATATTGACAATTAATAATATAATATAATATATAATATATATAATATATACAAGGTGTCCCAAAAATGTCTCGCAATCCGAAAGTAGGAGATTCCCGAGGTGATTTGAAGCAACTTTTTCCTTAGCGATAATGCAATCCGCGGCTTCGTTTACGGGTTATTAACGAAAAACAGTGACCAATCAGAGGCGAGATCATTTGGCGCGAGACGGCCGAGCCAATGAGCAGAAACTGGGCTCCGTGCGCTCGTTGGCTGGACCGCCGCGCGCCAGCCGAGCTCGCCTCTTATTGGTCAGTGTTTTTCGTTAATAACTCGCAAACGAAGCCTCGGAGAAAATTTTCGCTAAGGAAAAAGTTGCTTCAAATAACCTCAGGAACCTCCCATTTCCGGATTGCGAGACATTTTCGGGACACCCTGTATTATAATGTATAATATATTGTATATAATATTATATATAATTTATAATATATACAATATAAATATAATATAATAAATATAATATAATTTATCATTTTTCGGGTTTGAGGCCGATTACGGCTGCACATTTCGTGAAATAACTCTGAAGCCCGCAACTTTTCGCTAAAAGACTGTACATAATATCAAAACATAGCATCCGATGAATATATCAGAACAAGAATCGCGGAATATTTCGAGCCTTTTTTTATTCAAACCTTATCTCCGAAGTGTAAAAAAAAAAGAAATAAATCGAACTGAATTTAATTTAATTTTGCGTCGATTATTACATCGTGTACGTAAGAGTATTCTAACATTTCTATAAATCAATTACAATCGCATAATCCCTGGCAATTATTTTCTACAAGGATTACTTCGTGACGCGGTCTTTTTCGTTCCTACGACAACGTTAAACAAGCCGCGTCGCGAACTAACGTAATTTAAAACGCATTCATGGAAATGTAGATTTGCATGGAGTCACGCAGTTTAGTTTTAAACGTCGGTTTAAATAACAGTTTCCGTGGAACAATTGCAACATAAGCATTACGGAAAAGTTCTTCCCGTCGGAAACATGAAAATATTCAAATCGCGTATAAGCTGCGAGAACGGGGACGAAGAAGCGGCAGTAGTTTTTATGCCGCGGTGAAATTCCTTCCTTTTTTTTTCATCTTGTTGCCGGTAATGCATATGCCCGCGGCACCGTAAAAAGGACCGGAAAGATCTACGGAGAAGGCAGTAAACTCTCCCGGGCGGTTTTTCTGCGCACATTAGAAACGCGAGAACGGCGTTGTAGTCGCCGGTTAATTTGAAACGATTCCGTCAAGCCACCTCCATAGAAGCGACGAGTTGCGATTAATATGCAAATTCTTAATTGAACGAACAATGAGGCCGCGGAATCTAGGCCCGATCACTAGCCTGTTTTTTATCTCTTTTATTTTACGTTCGTCTTCTCTTCTCAATCGCTTCTCCGTCCATTTCAGTCTCGTACGCTCGTGGAAGAATTTGTTTCTCATTATACAGCAATGTCTCCCTAATTGACGCTCAGATTGTCCACAAAGATGGACAATTTGGAAAGAGGAGCCTTGCGAATTCGAGCCTTGCGACTCGTTTTTATAGTTACCGATTTTCAACAATTATAAAAACGAGCTGCGAGGCTCGAATAATCATATCTCCTCTTCCCAAATTGTCCATTTTTGTGGAGAATCTGAGCAGTCAATTTAGGGAGACTTCACTGTACAGTAATGTCTCCCTAATTGACGCTCAGATTGTCCACAAAAATGGAAAATGCAGGAAGAGGAGCCTTGCGACTCATTTCTATAGTTACCGATTTTCAACAATTATAAAAACGAGCTGCGAGGCTCGAATAATCATATCCCCACTTCCCAAATTGTCGATTTGTGTGCAGATTGTCCACAAAAAATGACAATTTGGGAATAGGACCCTTGCGACTCGTTTTTATAGTTACCGATTTTCAACAATTATAAAAACGAGCTGCGAGGCTCGAAAAATCGTGTCTCCTCTTCCCAAATTGTCCATTTTTCTGCGCGATCTAAGCGTCAATCAGGGAGACATTACTGTAATTCGTATATTCTGACCTTGAATGACCATAATTTATGGAACATTGTATTCGTCTTGAAAGACTCTATCGGAGAGTGAGTTTTCTTTGCAATTAGACCTGTCAAAAATTTGTGACGATCTAATTTAATGTTTTAAATGAAATCATGCATTTTTTAATTTCTCTGTTATATAAAGAATATAATATAATTATATGTACGTTTCGTGTCGCATCGTTTTCTTCTTTTATTCATTACCAAATTAATCAGAGTCGAATATCTTTCGAATTATCTTTCAGGCTACCGATTTTCAACAATTATAAAAACGAGCTGCGAGGCTCGAACAATCGTGTCTCCTCTTCCCAAATTGTCCATTTTTCTGCGCAATCTAAGCGTCAATTAGGGAGACATTACTGTAATTCGTATATTCTGACCTTGAATGACCATAATTTATAGGACATTGTATTCGTCTTGAAAGACTCTATCGGAGAGTGAATTTTCTTTGCAATTAGACCTGTCAAAAATTTGTGACGATAAAATTTAATGTTTTAAATGAAATCATGCATTTTTTAATTTCTCTGTTATATAAAGAATATAATATAATTATATGTACGTTTCGTGTCGCATCGTTTTCTTCTTTTATTCATTACCACAAATTAATCAGAGTCGAATATCTTTCGAATTATCTTTCAGGCTACCGATTTTCAACAATTATAAAAACGAGCTGCGAGGCTCGAACAATCGTGTCTCCTCTTCCCAAATTGTCCATTTTTCTGCGCGATCTAAGCGTCAATTAGGGAGACATTATTGTAATTCGTATATTCTGACCTTGAATGATCATAATTTATAGGACATTGTATTCGTCTTGAAAGACTCTATCGGAGAGTGAATTTTCTTTGCAATTAGACCTGTCAAAAATTTGTGACGATCTAATTTAATGTTTTAAATGAAATCATGCATTTTTTAATTTATCTGTTATACAATAAAGAATATAATATAATTATATGTACATTTCGTGTCGCATCGTTTTCTTTTTTTATTCATTACCAAATTAATCGGAGTCGAATGTGTTTCGAATTATCTTTCAGGCTAGCAAAAATTACGGCTGGGCGAGCAGTGGTTGCAGTATATTGTCAGAAATTGGCACGATGCATCTGGAATTCAATTATCTCAGCGATATCACCGGCAATCCAGTTTACAAGAGCAAAGTGGAGAACGTTAGGAAAGTGCTGAAGAACCTGGAGAAACCGAAAGGACTTTATCCGAATTATATACATCCGAGGACTGGAAAATGGGGGCAACGTAAGTCGTTTTTCTAATAAATAAAAAATACTATTCGTGTTTTCCTACCTCTCGACGGTGTATACTTTTCGATTATGAACACTTATGAGAACAGGAACATAACGACAAACGTAACAACTTCAATATAGCATAGTTTGTTGAAAAATATTTAATACTTATTTTTTTATATATTTTTATATATATTATATTACGTATTAAATAATATATATATATATATATATATATATATATATATATATATATATATATATATATATATATATATATATATATTATTATTAAATATATTAAATTATATATATATATATATATATATATATATCATTATTTCGATTCATTGATTAAAGAAAACTGATCACCCCTTTCCGGGTGTTAACACAATTATTGGACATCCTGAATACCTTGTTTCATAAATTCTTAAATCGTCTATAGCAATTTGTGCGTATGACAATTCGTTGGAAATCGGTTCAGTTCAGCTATGGAAAATCTTTGACAAAATAGAAGCGGTAGAACTTAAGGATTGTTCGTTAAAATAAATTACATTCTTAAAAAATTCCCAAGGTTATTATGACTCTTTTGTACAACATATACTTTTAAGTTTCACTATATTTAATTGTAATTACAGTTGTCGTTGGTGTACAACAGGTATCACCGTAACCTGAATCTAGTATCACATTGCGTTCTCAGTAATGTTGCTATACTTCTTCTTCCAATAATCGATCCTGTCTTGCAATAAATTCTTCTCCATTTTTAATTCTCTGTCGATACGAAGGTAATCATGCTCTTCTGTAGTAGGCTCCCAATTTACAGTAATGTCTTCATCCATGTTAGAAGTTGGATTTCTGAAAGGATCGATCAATTTTTGTTTAGTTCATTTACAACAAAATATATGAAAACTGGAGTGACAAAACACTCGCAAAAAATTAGATTAGATATTGAATTAGAACTTGTATTATATAAGTTCTAAGTTTTATTAGAAGTTACTTCTAATTATTATACTGTCATTCTATTTTTCTAATTATTATTCTATTATTCTAATTATTATTCTATTATTCTATATTACTCTCTATTATTCTAATTATTATTCTATTATTCTATATTATTCTATTATTCTCTATATTACTCTATTATTATTCTATTATTCTATCTCTCTCTCTCTCTATTATTCTATATTATTCTATTATTCTATATTACTCTATTATTATTCTATTATTCTATATATCTCTCTCTCTCTCTATTATTCTATATTATTCTATTATTCTATATTACTCTATTATTCTATATTACTCTATTATTCTATATTATTCTATTATTCTATATTATTCTCTATTATTCTGTATTATATTCTATTATTCTATATTATTCTATTACTCTATATTACTCTATTATTCTATATTACTCTATTATTCTATATTATTTTATTATTCTATATACTCTATTATTCTATATTATTCTATTATTCTACATTATTCTATTACTCTATTATTCTATATTATTCTATTATTCTACATTATTCTATTACTCTATTATTCTATATTATTCTATTTCTAATTATTATTCAATTATAAATTCTTAATATTTCATATTACTGACTTATCTTTGGCAAAATTCGTCCACAATTTAGTCATAATGTTTGTCATCTTCTCTGCGGAAGAGCCTGGTTCCGGTAGATTCTTAAAGGCGCCGGAGTAAAATAGATAGCCCATTTCGTCACCGTGTACAACTCCTAAGAACACGATCGTTAATCCATTTGATCGAAAGACACGAGACTTGCTACTTACGCTTTCGAAAGGGAAGTTACATCGACGAAACTGTTACAATTGTTTCGAACAGTAAGCGTAAGCTCTGAGATTGCAAGATAACAACCGCGTTGCGAAAGAAACAACTCACCGTCCGTAATGCCGGATAAATGTTTCATAAATCCAAACGGCGCCTCGTAGTTAAACTGATACAAATAAATTGGCGCTGAACTCTTAGCTTTGATCAAATCCAGCGCTAGAATTTCTCCCGCGTTGAAGAACGTATCGCCTATCATCTGCGACACGCGAACCATATTAATACGCGTGAAGAAAAAGATCAGCCGACGAGTCGAAAGATTGTGCTTAACTATATGCAGTATTATATATATTATTTATATATTATATATATATATATATAATATAATATAATATAATATAATATAATATAATATAATATAATATAATATAATATAATATAATATAATATAATATAATATAATATAATATAATATAATATAATATAATATTATATTATATTATATTATTATATAATATAATATATATATATATATATATATATATATATATTATTTATTATTATTATATATTAGTATTATATTATATATATATGCAGTACTATATATTAGGTCTACCGGAAAGTTCTGTCCGATAGTGTCACTTCAAGTTTCAATCCATATGCACATGTTGATTCGAGACATATATGACTATCTCTCTTTATCATTGCATTTACATACATGTACTCTCCTAAATAAACTGAAACAAAGATGTCTCGTGTCATTATTAAGTGAGACGCGATCGCGAAAACATGACTACCGATGATAATGCCAGACCACATGCTGCTTCGGCGACTCGTCAGAAAATCGCAGAGCTAGGCTGGGAAATTCTGTCGCATCCACCATACTCCCCAGACCTAGCACCCTCCGATTATCGCTTGTTTCTCTCTTTGCAAAACTTTTTACAGGAAAAAAAATTCAAAACCGAAGCTGATGTCGACCAAGCACTAGTCGAGTTCTTCGCCTCTAAAAATAAATCATTTTTTAAAAATGGCATTTACAAGTTGCCATCACGCTGGCAAGAAGTCGTAAGTAACGATGGAAAGTATATTCTGCAATGAATATTATTAAATGTATGAAAATTGTGTTATATTTCAATTCGAAAACGGGCAGAACTTTCCGGTAGACCTAATATAATAAGTGCTATATTACCTTAGTGAAATCGTTCATATCCTCTTTCGTTACTTGCTTGTCCCCAAAGTAGAATTTCTTCAGACATTGGCCGTGCATTGTCTTCATTACTGGATCGGTGATGTTCAAATCGTCCGGCAGGAACAATTCTGGCTCGGTGTTCAATAATTCGATATGGTTCAGCATATCTGTATAACGAATTAAATAGAAATTCAATATTAAATGATACAATTATAGCAAATATCTTTCGTTAGATACAGATGTGTAGCAAAAAAAACGGTATTAACGATATTATAAACGAATTAAATAGAAATTCAATTTTAATCGATACGATTATAGCAAATATCTTTCGTTAGACACAGATACGTAGCAAAAGAAACGGTATTAACGATGTTATAAACGAATTAAAGAGAAATTCAATTTTAATTGATGCAATTATAGCAAATATCTTTCGTTAAATACAGATACATAGCAAAAGAAACGGTGTTAACGATATTATAAACAAATTAAAGAGAAATTCAATTTTAATCGATACGATTATAGCAAATATCTTTCGTTAGATACAGATGCGTAGCAAAAGAAACTAACTAACTAATTTCGTTCGCCCAACGAAACAAATTCACGCTGCCAAAACTTTGACCGTAACAAATGATATATAATAATATAATAAACAAAATGCATGAAGCACCAGTAACATATCTCTCGAGCAATCGACTGTTAACGTAACCAATTCAACCGGCAAATTCCTTTACATTTCAATACAATTTTGAACTGGATTATTAACTACCCAAAGAGCAACGCATTCGTTTTACCGACAATTGAATATTAAGAGTTAATGATAATTTCCAAGTAGCAATCCTGAAGGTTATTCAACGTATATATTATATGTACAAGAGAGAAAGGAGAGCAAAAGACGTCATTAAACTAGATCCGCGTTAGATTTCGCTTAAAATATTACTGCGGCATCTGCATTAATCCTGTAAGCTCGAAATTAATAAATTACATTAAATTAGAGAGTATTACGTTTCGCGAGAGCACACACTGTAATAAGCAAATTCTCGTTCGTGATAATAAATTGAAAGTCGGATGAAATTACTGACGATGGAAATAACGCGGCAATTATTAGCGTTCGCATCTGTTCTTTAAGATGCGTGCGTCGACTTTTAGCCATCCCATCATGGAGGATAAATACGATCGTCGTGCATACTTTGTGCAAACTGTATTCCTTCGTCGACAACAACTCCTGTCATTAAAGGCACGTCCGCAACTTGTCCGTTTTTCAGTAAAGTCCATGGATCGTTCGACAGAAATATGTCTTGGCCTAAATCAGCTTCGATGGAAGGAACGAATGCGTAGAGATGCCCGTTTAGACCATTCTGCAATTATGAACCAGTAAAACGTGTTTATTTTGCACATCTTTCCGCACATATTTATGATAGAGCACTTTCTAGTATGCGGTATATAGCATCCAATATAGTGATACAGTGACTCTATATATTACAGTGATATTATAATGACTGTACACGTATAGCAAACGGTTTGTAAACTTTACCAAGCTCTTCGTTACTTCGCCAGAGGCTGCGATGATATCTTTATCGTCATATTATATATCTTATATATAATAAAAAAAAATATATATATAAAATAAAACCATATTATGATATCTTTATGATCATATTATACGTGGCACAGCATCCAATATAGTGATATAGTGACTCTATACAGGGTGTCCCAAAAACGTCTCGCAAAACGAAAGTGGCGGGTTCCTCAGGTCATTTGAAGCAACTTTTTCCTCTACAAAAATTTTGTCCGAGGCACCATTAACCAGTTATTAACGAAAAACACTGACCAATGAGAGGCGAGCTCGGCTGGCGCGAGGCGACCGACCCAATGAGCGGAACTGGGCTTCGTGCGCTGGTTGGCTGGGCCGCCTCACGTTAACCGTACTCGATACTTATTGGTCGCTGTTTTTTTTCGTTAATAACTCGTTAACGGTGCCTCGGAGAACATTTTTGTAAAGGAAGAAGCTGCTTCAAATGATCTGAGGAACCCGCCATTTCCTTTCCATTTAATTTTTATATTATTAATATATTAATTATATATAATTAATATATTAGTTACATATAACTATTACTACTATTATAACTATATATAGTTATATATAGTTAATATATTAGTTATATATAACTATTACTACTATTATAACTATATATAGTTAATTAATATATTAATAATATAATATATTATATTATTTTAAATTATAATTTTTAATTATCACCTTGTTCAAGTCAAATGTATTATTATTATTATTATTATTATTATTATTATTATTATTATTATTATTGCTTATTATTTTCTTGTGTATTTTCATACGGATTACCATATTTCTTTAAATAATTGCAATCAATTCAAAAGCATTCGCGGTTCACCATTTCTCTATTGCAAGACATTTTTGGGACACCCTGTATATTATAGCGATATTATAATGACTGTAAACGTATAGCAAACGGTTTGCAAACTTTACCAAGCTCTTCGTTACTTCGCCAGAGGCTGCGATGATATCTTTAACGTGGAACTCGGAGAGTTTTTGCACCAACTCCGCCGAATCCGTTGTTTTAATGCCAAGAGCTTCTCCTAGCATAAACGCGAGCTCTCGCGGATTGCTTTGCAGTGCCCACGGATTGGCCATAGAGCCGCTCTGTTCAATGACACCGTTGAATAACCCTAGAGAAATTTTTGAAACGGTAACGATTCGATGGCAATTGGAAAACTGCTTGTACACGTACTTGAAAATCTTGCGCGTTTATGTACTCTATACAGTATCAAGTGCTGCAGTAAAGCTTAGGGTTACCTTCAGACATGGGAGAGAACATGTGATATTGAACAGAAGCTGCACCAGAGCTCGCGCCGAAAATGGTAACCCTGTTCGGACAACCGCCGAAGAAATGTATGTTATCTTTCACCCATTTCAACGCCAATACCTGATCCTTCATGCCAGCATTTCCGGGGGCAGCTTTATCTGCTGTATTCAAGTATCCTGAAACACGTGGGTCATCATTAGCTCGGGGGAGTTTAATAAGGGCTGACCACTCGTTCCCCAAAATTATTTTTTCCCCAATTCTTTCTCTACTTCCAATTGTTGATTTTAATCAGTTGTTTGCTCCTGTTTTTTTGCCGTGAAACAAACGTAAATCGTACAACTGTTTGTAATGTCTCATCAAATTTTTGTTAAATATTGTCCAGTAAACCAGACCCTCCAACGTCGCAAAAGAATTCGAGACATTTGGCCCAATTTTCAAAGAATCACGGTAATGTCTCCCTTATTGACGCTTAGATCGTCCACAAAAATGGACAATTTGGGAAGAGGAGATACGATTGTTCGAGCCTTGTAGCTCGTTTTTTATAGTTTGTCGACAATTCGTAACTATAAAAATGTACCGCAAGGCTCGAATAATCGTATCTCCTCCTTCCAAATTGTCCATTTCCGTGCACAATCTGAGCGTCAATTAGGGAGACATTACTATATAAGGCGCACAGAATAGTTACGAAAAGAAAGGGAACGAATGGAAACGAACGAACGAGCAGAGTTCGTAAACCAAGTCCAATTCCTAGTCGCGAAGCCGACTAATAAATAATGATTAAGTAAACGAAGCATTTACCAAGAGCACCGAGCCTAAAGTTAACGGTAACAACTATCACATCCTGCTCGACCAAAAAGTCTGGGCCAAAAAGCATGTCGTCGCCAGTGCCACTGTTCCATGAGCCAGGGAAAAACCACACCATAACGGCTTTGCGAGCCTCTTTGTCCAATACCGGAGTGTAAACATTCAGGTAGAGACAGTCCTCTTCGCCAATAAGCCCTTTCTTCATCATGCAGTAGAATGGACAAGTGCCACGATGCTGGGTGGCATCGTACACGCCTTCCCACGGATTGGCTGGCTCCGCTATCTGCAATTTTTAGACGTATTTTTATCAGTTCAATGATTCATTTTGACGCTTCTGTGGCGTTATTAGTTATTATATTATTAATATATTAATTATATATAGTTAATATATTAGTTATATATAACTATTACTACTATTATAACTATATTTAGTTATATATGGTTAATATTATATTATATTATATATATTATATTATATGATATATATTATATTATATAATATTATATTATATTATATTATATTATATATAACTACTACTACTATTATAACTATATATATAGTTAATATATTAGTTATATATAACTATCACTACTATTATAACTATATATAGTTAATATATTAGTTATATATAACTATCACTACTATTAAAACTATATATAGTTATATATAATTAATTAATATATTAATAATATAATATATATATTATATTATTTTAAATTATAATTTTTAATTATCACCTTGTTCAAGTCAAATGTATTATTATTATTATTACTATTACTTATTACTTTCCTGTATATTTTCATACGGATTACCATATTTCTTTAAATAATTACAATAAATTCAAAAGCATTCGCGACTCGTTTTTACAGCAACAATCGTCGACAATCGGTGACTATAAAAACGAGCCGCGAATGCTTTTAAATTTATTGTAATTATTTAAAGAAATATGGTAATCCAAATCGTCCAGGTACAAGAATATTTACTTTTTACAATTATTCTTAATTCAGTAGCTTACAAAAGTATTCGAACATTATACGGAATAATTTATTTAAAATCGGACCAAATTATCAGATCTTTTTAAATGTTGGAGAAACTAGTTTTCTGGGCAATATCTAAAAGTTTTTCTCAGAAATACTAGTTTATCGGGATAATGAAGAGAATATAAAAATATTAAGAAACCGTGAGTTCTTCGTTCTTTAAAATTATTTAAAGATTGTCTAGTCGTTGCTTAGTAAACCAGATTCAACATCTGAATTCGAGTCATTCGATGTATCGAATCAAATGTATTTCACGATGTTCGCAATTTATTTTACAATTTATTTCACAATAATGTACATCAACTATAAACATTAACGTTAAAAGTATCTCTAAAAGCTCGAATATCTCGTGGTTAGGAATAGAATAAGAGGCGAACAACGACGCCGGGCAAACAACACTTTTTACTCACGCGAAACTTGTTAGGACCGACATTCGGTTCCGCGTAAGGTATGCCTTTGAAGCTGTAGTAGCCCTTACTGTGGAGAATCGTCTCCGTTTTCAACCCCTTCAGGATCCCTTGAGGTATCTCCAACTGAACGTCCTGGTCCGCGTATACACGAACCAACACCAGCCCACAAAGCAACCACTTGTCCAGCCACATGTCGAAGCACTGATACGTGGAATTGTCGTTAGATATCTGTGACGTTGCTTTTATGCGAGGAGAACATCCTGTCCGTGATCGGTCATAAGTGCTTCATAAAGGACAGCCGGCGGAAAAATAGATTATTACGTAAGCGTTCCAGCGAACGAATGCGCGCGAGCATAAACACGGATTAGCCGGCGCAATCACAATGAACGATGATTTTGGGATATCATTTGCCATCGAATTGTTGGAATACTGAAGAATGCTTCCGGCAGAAGCATTGAATAATGCATAACAGTCAACCGGCGAATAAGTATTTGCATTATTAAGCTAAATTATGGTGTATTATATTACTGGTGTATTATTCGCGTTCGCATGCGTTTGTTCGCGAACGTTCAAATTGCAAAGTAGACGTCGATAGGTCGAAACACGGATTCCAGACTTCGACGCTCCAGTCCCGTAGTTGCAATTTTAAACTTTTAGATACGGCTGAATTCTGCGTGAGGCTATTTCTCTGGACGGCAGAGTCCGATGTGTACTGTACAGAGTCTGATACTGTATATACAGGGTGTCCCAAAAATGTCTCGCAATCCGAAAGTGGCGGGTTCCTCGGGCCATTTGAAGCAACTTTTTCCTTTACAAAAATTTTCTCCGAGGCACCGTTAACGAGTTATTAACGGAAAACAGTGACCAATGAGAGGCGAGCTCGGCTGGCGCGAGGCGATCGAGCCAATGAGCGGAACTGGGCTTCGCGCGCTGGTTGGCTGGGCCGCCTCGCGTCAGCCGTACTCGATTCTTATTGGTCACTGTTTTTCGTTAATAACTCGTTAACGGTGCCTCTGAGAACATTTTTGTAAAGGAAGAAGTTGCTTCAAATGATTCGAGGAACCCGCCATTTCCGGATTGCGAGACATTTTTGGGATACCCTGTAGACTGTTGTAAATCGATGCGAAGACAAAAGAAGTGTGAAACAATGCATATGAAGACGATTATTTGGTTCGAACGATGAGCGAGTGAGCTACTAGAGCAAGCCACTATAGTGGCGCGTCGTCTAGAGAGATGACATCCGCGAAAGCCACTATAGTGGCGTGTCGTGCCTAAAAGGTTAACATCGTTTAAACAGTTAGCCGCGGCGCCTTCTTTTCAGAGAGCGCGCGCGTTCATACGTGTCGCAAGAATCGAGCGTTTTTTAATTTATTTATCGACTTTTGATATTCGAAAGCTTATGGAAACGACGAGTCCCATGAGATACTCGTAACGGCGGCTGTGGTGAACGCCGATTCGAAAGGCATTTGTATTTTGGTAATTAACACATTGACGCGCCGGAAACGTCTGAAAATATTTCACAGAATTGAAGTATTTTGATCGATTGAATTAAACCTGCAAAACAAAGTTATACGACATCGATCACTGTTTCAATATTGATCAAATTAAAATCTTGATAAAATGAAGACACTTTTATGGATCAGCATAGAAATTAAATTTTAAATCATTTCGTCACCCGCGACGGTCGAAGTATTAATAATTAACTAATCATTTTGGCTCGCAGTAATGGATACGTAACCGCAGTAATGCATGCACGCGTTTGGTTTCTTTATATTACGCTTTTTAATGAAATTTGTGCTTTCAGAGATATTAATATATAATATTTCGAGAAAAGTAAATATTCAAATTAAAAAATAATATATAATATATAGGTATATATATATATATTTGTGCTTTCGGAGATATTAATATATAATATTTCGAGAAAAGTAAATATTCAAGTTAAAAAATAATATATAATATATAGGTATATCTATATAGGTACATATATACCATAGGTATACCTATATATTATATATTATTTTTTAACTTGAATATTTACTTTTCTCGAAATATTATATATTAATATCTGCGAAAGCACAAATTATATACTATATAATATAGTATAATATAGCACTATTATTATTTATTATATCTAATAATATATATATATAATTATATTATAGGTATATATATATATATATATATATATATATATATATATATATCTATAATATAATAGGTATAGCTCAAGTTGTCAATTTATTTGCGCAAAAGGCCTTATTTTCTCCCTCAAAGTTCGTCTTCATTGAGAAGCCGCAGTAGTACCTACACTCACCCTGTTTGATGAAGTTGTTGATTTTATCTTTTTCACAAGATTCTCCTTTGTTCTTTTACGCTTACCCTATTAACAGTTCGCGATGCTTTGTCGATGCGAGGGAAGCGCTAAACAACGAAAGGCGAAATTCCAAGTAAAACCAAGCTGCGCAAGAACGCCGAAGAATCGAAGGCGTGTCAACGTTAAACACGGACGCGCGAGCGTGCGTCGCCGAAGAAATTGGAAAGATTAACGACGCCAATAAATATCTCCGAAAACCAGTGTGTGTGCGAGCTTAATTCCGCGAAGCCTGTGACGCTGATTTCAACTACCGCGGTCGCATTAGCCCGCCTAAATATACACTGTAAACTTAATTATCCAGCGCGGTATGCGCGATGTATCATCATAAATTTCAAAACCGCCCGGATAAAAAGTAATTCCTTCGGGAGGTGTCTACTCTACCCGATACTTAACGGCGGGGAAATAAGAGCAACCGGCTCTGTGCGTTTCCGATCAAAATCATTGATCCCGCGAGCGACCGGTCAACCTGCAAGAAAGAAAAGAACGCTTGACACGCTCATTACACGTGAGAATCATTGACGTGCGAGAAACCGCGCTAAAAGCAAAACGAGGCCGGCGAGAGAGAGAAAGAGAGAAAGAGGAAGAGTGAGTGAGTGAGTGAGTGAGTGAGAGAGAGAGAGAGAGAGAGAGAGAGAGAGAGAGAGAGAGAGAGAGAGAGAGTGAGAAAAAGAGAGAAAGAGTAAGTGAGAGAGAGAGAGAAAAAAAGAAAGACAGTGAGAGAGAGAGAAAGAGTGAGTGAGAGGGAGAGAGAGAGAGGGAGAGAAGAGGGCGAACGGAGACAGACGCAGATAAACGGAGCTCGTGTTTCGGTACTGTAATTTAATTTAATAAATCATCCGGAGCCAGGTGAATTTCGAGTGAAAATAGATTTTTAATCCGGCGGCCATCAATTATACCGCTGAAATAGTTTCGCCGCGAGAAGAGCGGACCGCCGCGCCGGAAAAGGGGACAGTCGGGGGGGTAGAAGGGCGCTGCTCCCGTTTCACGAATCTTCTCGGCTTCGTTTTGCGCTTCTGTCGTCTTCCGAGGAGACTGCTCCGCTCCTCGCCCCGCCGCACCGCCATCGAGATATCTTCGCACGATCCCGAATATCGCATTTATCATGCCACGCATCCCCTCAGGTGCTAAAGCCTCTTTTTCTCCCGTTGTTCTGCCGACTTCGCTCTGCTCTCTCTCTCCGCCCGTACTTTTCCCGTTCCGCGTATGACGACCCCCTTCGAATATTTATCATCCTCCTGGAACCAATCGGCCATCCTTCCCTCGCTGTACTCGCTCGTTCTCCTCTTTCTTTCGTTTTCTCGCCCCGCGCGCACGGCGACCGTCAAGTCGAGCCGCGCGGCCGCCTCTCCAGAATTTATGGTTCCATTGAAGGGTTCAGCGTCGAGAGAGCCGCCGCCGCCGCCGCGGCTTCCGAGGAACCGAACCGACCGAGATCATCCGGCGAATTCATTACCGGAACAACGGGATTCCGAATACAAACGCCGCGATGCGGACGCGCGGACGCCGTTTACCCCGAAAAAGCGTGGAAGATATTTTGGATTTCGCGGAAATATCCCCGCGTAACGAGAGGCCTGTTCGCTAACAGTTAATTCAAGGTATAGGTTATCATTTACTGTGATTGTTTTTTTTTTTTATATTATTTGTTCATCTCGGACATGACTGTACAGGATCGAAGTGGTCCTTTATTTGTTTTAATTAAGGGTGGCAGAATTAGACGTGCCTGGTATGTGCTTAAATTACGTCAGAGAGCATACTTTTTAAATTAACATATGTTTTTGGTATATACATATATATACCAAAAACATATGTTATATAAATATTATATCAATTTCTAATATATATACATATATCTAATTAAATGTGTTCAATTTTATAATATATATAATTTTTAATATAATTATAAATATTAATATTAATAAATATATAATTTTTATATATTAAAAATTAAAAATTATATTATTATATAATATATTATAATAATATAATAATATATTATATTATATTATTAAAAATTATATACTTATTAATATATTATATATAATTAAATGTGTTCAATTTTGATTTCATTTTTTAATTGTGCGCGAGTGCAGCGTTCGTTTTGGTCACATTTTGAAAGGTAGGGTCTTACGTCTCTTTAAAAAACAGAAAAAAAACATTAACTGCTACTAAGTGCTATTGGAACGGTTATTTAATGTTATATTATATTATTACATATATTGACGTTAAAAATGATTTCATAATCCGTTAATTTTTTTGTCAAAATCATGAAGATACGTTTCTATCCAACATGGTGTTGGATAAATCACAGTTTTGTTAGGATATTTCGAGTTCAGTGATTTTCAAGACTCCATAAAAAAAGCAATACATACTGATAAAAAATTAATTATATCAGCGTATGCCTCATTCTGCACTCAACAACTTTCGTTTGAAGCATTTTTCTACGGAGAAAACGGTTTTCGAGTAATTTAGGTGGCAGATCTTGGTGGACCACCCAGTATAATTTGTTCGCGAAGATCTGCGAACTATTGCGCGGCAATGATTGAAAGATGTTTCGTTAATGACAGCGAGCGGTGAATGGTCGGGTTCTTGCAAGCCGGAGCGGAGCGGCTCCACAGGTCTTAAAAAAAAATATAAAAAGACAGGCCAGTTTGCAATTTTCCGCGTATCTCGGTGAGGTTTTTGTACCATGAAGAGGGCTACTCCGACAACTCGTGTAAGAGACAGCGGGAGAAAGGGGAAAGAGTTGAAGCAGTTTTACTACCGCGACTCTTCTTTCCACTCGTTGCGGGAATCCACGAGTATACTTTCGTTTTTCTGTTTCCTCGATGTTCGTGACCCGCCGCTCAGCGAGGAATAAAATATCGTGTATAAGAAACAGGCCCGATTGAGCTCGAAATGAGAACGCGAAATAGTATTCGGTAGAGACTGCTTATACATGGTGTCCAATAATTATGTTAATAACTGGAAGCAGGTGATTTCTGAGCTGATTTGATGTAACTTTTTCCTTTACAAAAATGTTCTCCGAGACATCGTTAACGAGTTATTAAAGAACAAACACTGACCAATGAGAGGCGAGCTCGCCTAGCGCTAGGCGGCCGAGCCAACGAGGGGAACTGGGCTTAGGCCGCTCATTGGCTCAGCCGCCTCGCGTCAGCTGATCTCGCTGACGCGGTCGCTTCATTGGTCACTTTCTTTCGTCAGTAACTCGTAAACGAAGCCGCGGTTTGCATTTTCGCAAAGGAAAAAGTTGCTTCAAATCACCTCAGGAATCCCCCCTTTACGAGTGTTAACCCTTTACACTCGGATGTCGCCGAGTATATTATATTTTATATATATATTATATTATATTATATCATATTATATTATATTATATTATATTATATTATATTATATTATATTATATTATATTATATTATATTATATTATATTATATTATATTATATTATATTATATTATATTATATTATATTATATTATATTATATTATATTATATTATATTATATTATATTATATTATATTATATTATATTATATTATATTATATTATATTATATTATATTATATTATATTATATTATATTATATTATATTATATTATATTATATTATATTATATTATATTTTACAAAAGTATATACTTCTTTATAATTATAATATTATAATAAGATTTTTAGGAATATCTTTTCATCCACTTTCGCGAAGTCAATCACATTGTTCAAAAATATGAACCGATGTGCAGAACATATATTTTTCGATAGCGATGAAAAATGTCTTGATACACAAAGGAGAGGAAAGAAAATTAACGTATACCCCTGCAAGAGAAATGAATTATTAATCCATATTTACTGTGAAACACAGATCACATGTCGTTGGGAGGACTCGGCGACAGCTTCTACGAATATCTGCTGAAAGCTTGGCTCCAATCCGGCAAGGAAGACGTCGAGGCGCGTCAAATGTACGACGAGGCGATCGCTGCCATAGATCAACACATGATCAAGATATCGCCGGGCAAGCTGCTCTACGTGTCCGACCTGAAGTACGACAGGCCGGACCATAAAATGGGGCATCTCGCATGTTTCGCTGGTGAGTTTTACAACGAAGCAGACATCCCTGTTCTCCTGTAATCTAACTTCTGCTAATAATCCTCTAATAATAGATAATAATTAATGATAATCCTCTTCTAATTTATTTTCACGTTAGCGGGACTCTCCGTCCATTACGCCAGTTTTCATTATTTTAAAGAGTATTATATTATATATAATACTAACTATATATTACTATATTATATATGTACTATAACTATATATTACTATTACTATATATTACTATAACTATATATTACTATTACTATATATTACTATACTACTATATATTACTATATAACTATATATTATATATAATATATAGTTATAGTAATATATATATAATTAATATATAATTAATTAATAATATATATAATATAAATAATTAATATAATATATATATATTAGTATTATATTATATATAATATATAGTTATAGTATATATATATATTATTTCTCACGCTATAGCAGCGTGCAAAAATTGACTCTGCAACATTACAGAAGTTGCGTAGATCGCACTTCTGTTATCACGAGTTAAAAACAAACGACGTTCGTTTGTCGGAAGGCTTGACATTCACGAATTAGTCTTACGAACAGTTCGATCCAGGAAGAATGTCTGTTTCTTTCTAGGTGGCATGTTCGCGCTGGGCGCCAAAACCATGGAGAACGATCTGTCCGACAGATATATGACGGTGGCCGCTGGTTTGACCAACACGTGCCACGAATCCTACGATCGAAGCGTGACCAAACTCGGCCCGGAAGCTTTCCACTTCATCGAGGGTAACGAAGCGAAAAGTTTAAAGAACGGCGAGAAATACTACATCCTTCGGCCAGAAGTAAGTGCTGTAATCAAACAGATAGAGAGAGAGAGAGAGAGAGAGAGAGAGAGAGAGAGAGAGAGATACGTGATAAATCAAAATATACAAATAATATAGAGACATACAAACATAGAAACAAACGCACAAACTATTTTTCTTATTCGATTTCATTTAAAATATGATTATCATAGTCAAACGATTTAATCAGAAAAATAAGCAACGCTTCGTTTTGTTTCTTTACAGAAATAATTGTTTTTCTAATTAAATTTCATTGTATCTTAAACGTAAGATCGCAGTCAAGGAGCTAAATCAATGAAAGCAAAACTTTCTGCTTCGTATTATTTTAAATATTGCATTTGTTAGCAGTGTTGCATATTTGGTGCACTTCACCATCTTTTTAAATTACTTCTTTATTATGTCAGTTTTATTATGTTAATTTCATTGTATCTTAAACGTAAGATCGTAGTCAAGGAGCTAAATCAATAAAAGCAAAACTTTCTGCTTCGTATTAATTTAAATATTGCATTTATTAGCATTTTTAAATTACTTCTTTATTATGTTAGTTTAAAATTGTTTCCAACCAAAGTGCAAATGTGTGATTAATTTGTAAAAATAACATGAAAATAACAAAATAGTATATCAATATATTTCAAGACTTTTCTCTAATATTTTGTCTTCAATCTCACCGAAACAGTTGAATGAAAAGTTTATAAAATTTCGATGTACGTTTAGCCCTCCTTGACACGAACAAGCTTATGATAATTTAATATTCATCCGATCACTGTCAACGAACGAATACGAAGCACCCTAAATGCTCGTTGAATGGCAGGAGGAGAAACGAAACAATCAAATCGCCTCTCTACTCCCCCCTCCCCCCTACCCGCCAAATGAAAGCTTAAATAGTCATTCCGCCCTTTCCGCGACATCCGTCGGATAAACACCGGGCTGCTCGCCAAATTCCGAGGTAAAATATTTTCTTTTCAGACCTTCGAATCGTATTTCGTGATGTGGCGGCTGACAAAGGACCAGAAATACCGGGAGTGGGGATGGGAAGCGGTCCAAGCGTTAGAGAAATATTGTCGTGTTCCTGGAGGCTTCACCGGGCTTCACAATGTTTACTTGATTGATCCGCCGCAGGACGATGTTCAACAAAGCTACTTCTTCGCCGAGACGCTCAAGGTAGCCATTAAATCGACTTTACAACTGTAGTTCCGTCCACGATTTTATTTGCGAATCTTTTAGGAACGCCGAACTCATTCATTTCCGTTCGACCGGTTTAATCTCGTTGCTTCGATGCTTCCAATTAGAGCGAACGACTCTTATAGATCTTGCGACCCGATTGATATCGATTTCCTGATTTTGATCGATCGCTTTTCCCTATAAGACAAATTGTTCAAGGGTTATTTTTATTATTCAGTTATTTTTATTATATTTTTTGCAGTAACTAAAAAAGGCTCGGTAATCGACACCCTGTACAGTAATGTCTCCCTTACTGACGCTCGGATTGTCCACAAAAATGGACGATTTTTGGAAGAGAAGATACGATTGTTCGAGCCTTGTTGCTCGTTTTTTATGGTTATCGATTGTCAATAACTATAAAAACGAGTCGCAAGGTTCGAATAATCGTGTCTCCACTTCCCAAATTGTCCATTTCTGTGCACAACCTGAGCGTCAGTAAGGGAGACATTACTGTAATTAACGTTTTATTTTCGAAGGACACAGTAACTCGCTCTAAAAATTGTTTCGCATGGTTTCGTCGAATATTTTATGTTCTTTATATATTTAAATCGTGACAAAATTCGTACTTGCATAAAAAGAAAACATTTACGCGTAATTTAAATGTTTTATGAAATGCGATATAGGTAAAAGGCTTATTTAATTCGTCGAGAACTTCGGACGTTACTATGGGCACAGTAATTGAGCCGTTTATTTTGAAAGTGGCATAAGTCACTTTGTTTTTAAGTCGATATATTTAAGGCTTTGCGTTTTAACCCTTTTAGTGCCATGCGAAAAAGAGGTGCCTGTGCGAGAATAACCGGCCGAATTTCACGGTTTTACTAGGGTTTGGGAAAATGCTCGTAAAAACCAAACAAGAAACAATATTTACATGATTCAAAAAGCAGTAAATTAAGGACGAAATAGAGAACAAAACGATGACACTAGATTTTCTATATTCATTGAAAATTATATAAATAACAAAGGTATAAAAGATCACGAAGAAAGTAAAAGTCCAGTACTCTCTTACAAAACGTATTTGCACATACAAAAAGTCATCTTTTCATCATAATTTTATATAGATCATTTATTACAAAGTATATACTTTGCATTTCTGATATATTTTGTAACAAGATAAATAATATTACATAACAAACATAAAAAATAACTCGAAGGTACATGGTAAGCGCCGGACGGATCATCTCTTCCGAAATATGTAATTGTTATAGGTAATATAACATTGCTGAAACAAAATTATGTTGTCATGAATATATTTGTGATATAATTTTGCATAATACTTCATTATAGTAACATAAATATTTATATTTATATTTATATATTGTAAATGTGTAAAATTTTGTTATTATAAAGCGCTATAAGGCGCGGGCCGATATATCGGCTCTGGCACTTCTCGCCAGTGCAGCAAGAGCCGATATATCGGCCTCCGGCACTAAAAGGGTTAACACGTTTAAAAACATGGGTGCTAACTTTCGAGAAGATTTACTTGTATTTGTTATCTCAGGATACCGATATTTTTCTCAGTATAATTAATTTCGTATAAACATTAAAAGATCACCACTTTTCATTACGGTAAAGTGACGGCTCAATTGACACACTGACCTACAGCACCGTATACAGAACTATCAGGGGAGAGAGGGTATACATAGTACGTATACGGAGATATTAAATAACAGCGCCAGATGAGCCGCGAAAGAAGCCAACGATTTCGTTAACTTGCTTTTAGCAGAGCCAGCCGTGGCCGAGAACTTTCGAGTTCCGCTGCGTACAATTTCCCGACGACTTCAGCTTAATTAGCGCCTTCGCATCTCACAATTAACCCAAAACGCTTTCTCTGTTCTGCGGGAACGCAAATGACCCAGGCTCGTTCGCAATGTTCCGCGTACGCTGCTCCGCAAATTTTCATTTGACCCGAAGCAGCGAACCGGCCCGTAGTGCAGCCGCGTCGATGAAGCATTTTCGCAGAGCTACGCGAAGTTTAAAGTTGCATTATCACGAATACGAAGCAACCTCGTTAACATTGCCGCGGCGGCGCGTCGGAGCTTTTCGTTGTGCCGATTATTATTGAACGATTCAAAATGATCGAGCCGCGCGGGCGCAACGATTGCAAAATTGAATGCCGTGAGACTTAATACTGAGCATAAAACATTGCCTAAAACGAGCAAACAATTATAATATATAATTGAAAATATTATAATATAATAATAAGTAAATATTATAATATAAATATAAATAAATGTGAAGATAAATATTCTAATATAAATATAAATAAATATAAAGATAAATATTCTAATATAAATATAAATAAATATAAAGATAAATATTATAATATAAATATAAATAAATATAAAGATAAATATTATAATATAAATATAAATAAATATAAAGATAAATATTATAATATAAATATAAATAAATATAAAGAGATAAATATTATAATATAAATATAAACAAATATAAAGGTAAATATTATAATATATAAATCAGCAGGTGTCCTATTACCTTTAAAAAGTGATATACGTCTGAAGATTAGAAGCATGCGTAAACATTCCGCGTGACAATTTTGTTCATAATCACTTTGTAATCATAATAATTTCATAATCACTTCATTAACAGTCATTTTTGTGTCACTTTCCACATATATACTTTCTCTTTCAGCGAAAGAATTCTTTTGGAATTATCTTTCCTAGTTCAGGAGTATAATTCAGACAAAAAAGTAACATGTTAAATATTAAATAATTTCAATCTAGTAACTAATAAATCTGAAGCTTCATTGAGTGCACTATACGTTAGAACTTACGAGAATAATCGTACACTTTCCGCTTTGAAGATATTTTTTCCGCTTTAAAGATATTTTAAAAACTTTTCGCACAATCTATTTATATATAACATCTATCTATATTATATAATATAGATATTATATATTATATAATCTATTTATATATATACAAACGTGGTTGTTGCTCACGACGTTGGACCGATTCTGAACGGAAATAAGCAAGGGTAGGAGAGATTCTCGTATTACGTTCAACTTTGCCCTATGTGTAACGTCATAACGAATCGCTGGAATAAAAAAGATAGAAACACTGTGGACGAGAAAGATTTAACCTCTTGACGTACCAGTTTCTTCGCAATTACCGCGACCAGAAATTCTTCAACTGCAATAATCTCTTAGAAGGGAAAGAAAATTGATGCTTATCGTGCGCTTAAATTTATTGGAATATTTATTATTAATATAATATAATTATTATATTATTAATATAATAAATAAATTATTATTATTAATATAATATAATTATTATATTATTAATATAATAAATAAATTATTATTATTAATATAATATTATTATTTATTGAAATATCGATGACAAGGGATTCGAATTTTATTCCAATTTTAATGGACAGACTACCATTTATTCTCGATAAGTTATTGCTTAAAATTTTCATGGCGACTGAGACTCGTCCAAATACGTCAAGGGGTTAACTCGCGGAACGCAGATCTTAATCCCGAACTAAATCGCTCTGCTCGCATTTGTTTTCAGTACCTCTACCTGCTGTTCAGCAACGACGATCTCATAAGCCTGGACGACTGGGTGTTCAACTCCGAGGCGCACGTGCTTCCCATCAGGGGCAACCCCCTGTACCGGCCAGCCCCCTCTTTATAATTCGAAAGGAAGCCTCCTCACCACCGTGCGACCAAGTGACGACCCATCGGCGACGGATAGAGCGAGCGAGCGAGCGAGAGAGAGAGAGAGAGAGAGAGAGAGAGAGAGAGAAAGAGAGAGAGAACGCTGTCGTGACCGATGAACCGAGCCCTTCGTCGAACGCGAGTGTGAAGACTGAACTCGGCTCGGGAACGCGAACAGGAAATAACCAAAAAATAGAAGAATATACTGGGAAGAATGTAAAGAGAAACGAATGAGAAAAAGCAGAAAAAAGCGCGGGGGGGATAACAGAGTTGAAAGATGCAAGGAAAAATGAAAAAATACATAAAAAGTACCAGGCGAAAATTCGGCAGTGCACGGCAGGGTATATAAAGTGAACTATATTCGGGGGGCTGGGAGGGCGGGGGGTGGCAAAAGACAACTGTAAAGCATCGGCATTTGTATCGTTTACCGCGGGAAGACAGAGCAGAGGGACGTTACGGACAATGGGATTAGCGAAACGAGAGGGGGATGGAAGCGGACCGACTGAACGTGGACACGGGAAACTCGTCGCGAGGCGAGAGACGCGTCTGAGGCGTACGGGGCCACGTGTCGCCGCGGATAACACAGTTTAAAATAATTATTTTAGGTAAATCGTGGTACTATAGGGGGGGGGAGATGATAACGGGACGTTATTTAAAAACAACACACACACGGTACACGTACGTTTGTAAATAGCGAGACGAAGAGAGAGAGACGACACAGGTGAGCGAATGTTGCAAGGATACGATAATAAATAAATAAATAAATAAATAGTAGAGAGGAGTGTAAAAGAGCACGAATGCGGCCGAGGACTTCGCGTCGAGAGAGCGAATACATTTTCTCTTTGCCCGAGTGCGAGTGCTTCGACCATTATGTATTCCTTCTTTTCGTTTCTTTCCGTTCCCTTGTTCTTTCGATTTTCATTTCTGCCCGCGACACGATACACGGTCCGCGCTCGTTGTCGGATGGAACGCATGGAAAACCATCGTCGGTCAGCGTTATTGGCGGTTACACGAGCTCAATTAAACGGTCTTCACTCTTTCTCTCCTTCTTACTCTCCTTCCCCGCCTCCGTTTCCTCCTCCTCCTCCTTCTCCTCATCGCGTTCGAACCGAAAACGTGGCACGCCGAGACAAAAAAAAGAAAGAAAGAAAGAAAGAAAAAGACACTTGTACATGCGCGATCTATAAAGAACAATGACTCCGACGGTAAACGAACAGAAGCAAACGTCGTCGTGTTTTGGGGGATGTCGTTTGGGAACCGTTCGAACACGAACATTTTATACGGGGCACGTTAACCAAAGCGCGTACAGCGACTCAAGAGGAAAACCAGCGCTCCGGAAAAAAGAAAACCGATCGGTCTTCGCAAGACGGAGATCGATCGGGCTACTATTCATGACACCGCCGAGACGCGAACCCGTTCGCCGCTTTTTTCTAACAATTTTCTACTTTTAAATAATAAACGATATACCCGCGCCTATATGCGACACACACCCCGGCGGCCGCCGGGGGACCGCGCCAATCCGAATTCGTTCGATCGATCACGCCTTTTCGACACGACAAAAGCCCATCCTTTTCTTATCGACGTGCCGAGAAACTCGTAGAGACCGGTCGCGGAATTGTTCGTTAACGTCGACTTGTTTAGATGTTTTATACAGCTCTTAACTATACCGGGAGGGCAACCCTTCTGTTCCCGCGATTAATAGTCGCGATTCCAGCGTTGCCGGGAGCAATAAGAAGACACAGGAAAAATGGTAAATTATTTTCTAATTTTTGACGACTCGAATCGCGTTACAAAAAGTGGACGGTTTGGGAAGAGGAGATGCGATTACAGTAATGTCTCCCTTACCGACGCTCAGATTGTCCACTAAAATGGAGAATTTGAGAAGAGGAGATACGATTGTTCGAGCCTTGTGGCTCGCTTTTATAATTGTGGACAAGTTATAACTGTAACAATATACCGCAAGGCTCGAATTATCGTATCTCCTCTTCCCGAATTGTCCATTTTTGTGCCCAATCTGCGCGTCAATTAGAGAGACATTACTGTGTAATAACCTTGTAGCTCGTTTTTATGGTTGTTGGCAATCGGTGGTTACAAAAACTAGCCGCGAAAAAACTAGCGAAAAATCTAGCCGAATAATGGAGAAAATTATAATAGTTTCAGAAATATAATCGGCGAAGGTATTCAATCGTATTTCGAAGCTAATTTTCATTGAATTTCACTGAATTTCATAGAATTATTCGATCACATTAGCCAAATCTTCGATAAATCGATCATGTAGTAACGAAAATAGATTATATTGCATATAAAAATATTTTCCAATCTTGTGGACTTGATGACGAGTCATTGTAAAAGTTAATAACTAATAATCAACGGTTGCTGCGCCGTTATAGTTTTTCCAATAAAAAAGTGACATTTATAATTATTGACACTTACAAGTTAATCTCCATTATTCGAGACTTCCGACTCTCGTTTTTTACAGTCGCAGGATTGTCGACAAGGCAAGGCTCGAATAATCGTATCTCCTCTTCCCAAATTCTCTATTTTTATACACAATCTGAGCGTCAATTAGAGAGAATACAGCGCTAACATTCGATTCATTCGATGAGACTTTGGTTAGTCTTTCATGAACTTTCTAAACGCGAATAATGCCGATGACTGACAAATCAAGATTACTGTACAATTTGCTTGTCAATTGTTCACTTCGATCATTCCCCCCCTCCCCCCTCCACAAATTCTCCAAAATTGTCCCTCAGCTTGGAAGCAATTTATTCGAGCCTCGCGTCCGATTTTTATAGTCGCCTCGCGCCTGGTTTTCACAGTCGCCGATTATATATTATTATAATATATTATATTATATTATATTATATTATATTATATTATATTATATTATATTATATTATATTATATTATATTATATTATATTATATTATATTATATTATATTATATTATATTATATTATATTATATTATATTATATTATATTATATTATATTATATTATATTATATTATATTATATTATATTATATTATATTATATTATATTATATTATATTATATTATATTATATTATATTATATTATATTATATTATATAATATTATATATTATATATTATAATATATTATATAATATATATTAATTATAAAAGCGTGCCGCGAGGCTCGGGTAATCGTGTCTCCCCTTCTCGAATATTGTCCAAGCTGAGAGACAATTTGCGAGAATTCACTGTATAAAGAAGACTTCGCGAGAAGTTCGAAGAAACTGCGCCAGTGAATGTTCGCTAATTTCAGCGTGAAACTAAGAGGACTAAGTAGTAGATTTGTTAGAACATCGTTGAAAACTTGCAACCAGAGTCAATCGATCGAGTACAATCGAACGAATGTTGATCGTGTTTTCAAAAAGCGTCGCCGCGATTTCCGCAACGCGTCATCTATACGGAGACAAAGTTGAACAGAGGGTTGCCCTTCGAAGACACCGATATACGATCGCCGTTGCATCGATCCTCGCGTTCGACAGCCTTTCTTGTATACCCAGGCGAAACAAAATCAACAGGTCCAGCTCAAAGTTAGGACACCTTCGCTGTAACATTCAACTGCCACACTAGCTTGTTCTATTACATCGAAAAGAAATGGAAAACTCGCCGCAGATATCTCGCGTCGCCAAAAAACATAATTCGTCGCATAATTCGTTAAGGTAAATCTTGACAGATTCGTCGGAAAGATTATTTGAATGATTATGATCAAGAAAGATCTAAGGACTCATTCGTTCAAATAATAAATAATTTAAAGATTATTTTAACAGATTATTTTGACAGATTTATTTGGACTCAATTGGACAGATTCATTGGAAGATTATTTGACTTATTAAGACCAAGAAAGATCTAAGGACTCATTCGTTCAAATAATAAATAATTTAAAGGTTATTTTAATTATTAGACAGATTTATTTGGACTCGATTGGATAGATTCATTGGAAAGATTATTCGAATTATTAAGATCAAGAAACATCTATGGACTCATTCGTTCAAATAATAAATAATTCAAAGATTATTTTAATTATTAGGCAGATTTATTTGGACCCAATATTGGACAGATTCATTGGAAGATTATTTGACTTATTAAGACCAAGAAAGATCTAAGGACTCATTCGTTCAAATAATAAATAATTTAAAGGTTATTTTAATTATTAGACAGATTTATTTGGACTCGATTGGATAGATTCATTGGAAAGATTATTCGAATTATTAAGATCAAGAAACATCTATGGACTCATTCGTTCAAATAATAAATAATTCAAAGATTATTTTAATTTTAGGCAGATTTATTTGGACCCAATTGGACAGATTCATTGGAAAGATTATTCGAATTATTAAGATCAAGAAACATCTAAGGAAGCTCATTCGTTCAAATAATAAATAACTTAAAGATTATATTTTAATTATTAGACAGATTTATTTCGACTCCACGTTTACCGTAGTATCAAAAGACAAATAATAACAATGAAAACCTGTCAAACAAGCAACACAGAACAATCCACAATCAAAATTATACTAATTCAATGACACGCGAATATAACATCGCTCAGAAATGTTTCATCGATCACGATACAATTGTTATTATAATTTGCGACGATTTATAAGAACCAGCAGACGAGAACCGTGTGCTATTTGTTTATGATATTTATCTTACTATTTCCTTGCGATCGTATGGATTCGTTGCTTTCAAGCGTCCATCCACGATATTTCTCTGTTCACTACGAGTTTTACGCGAGCGATGTAATTGAATTTTTGATCGATAGCGTACGCTGTTCCGCCGTTCTCTGAATAAAAAAGAAAACAAAAAACAAAAGCGAGCCTAAACGACCAGAATCGCGGCGGAACAACGATCGGTGGGGTATCGGCTTTGAGCGTTCGAATGATTTTGTTCCGACCGCAGCACTCGTCGGAAGGCTTTCGTTAACGTGCAGCCCTCTCATCAGAAGTTTCTCGTGCGAGTGTGGATGGAAGAGTTCTGTTCTCTGTTTCCGTGAATCTGAACCGCGCGACGGACTGCGTCGGGTGCCAGCAGCCGAACGCAGTCGCCGGAGCTCGCGTTCACGAGCGAACTGACGAGGGGAAAGCAAAAGGCAGCGCGAGCGTATCGCGCCGTAGTTAGTAAACGACGTAGCAGCCGATTAAACTAGCGTGTATATATAATGATTACAAAGAAAAGGGAAAAAAAGAAAGTCATATTCTATACGAGGTACGAAGCGTAGATCAGAATCGTAGAGGTCACTCTCTGGTGTAATTGTATAGGCTTTGCAACGAAAACGAGACGAGTGTGAATGCGTTTTCGAGTGTGACTGTATGTGTAAATTTCGAGCGACAGGCGCCTCCCTAAGGTCGCGGGTTCATCCTCGAGCCGGCGGACGCTTTTCGCTCCGTAATCGCGCGCGCGCGCGCGCGCGAACCGTCGACTGCGAGAAACGAACCGCGAACTTCGACGACGTCAGAGAAATATTTTTCCGGTCGCGAAGCCATCGGTTGGAAACGCGAGCAAATGCGCGGACACTTATCGATGTTAATTTCACTGGAAACGAACGTTTCGCGAGACAATGGTTTCACTGTAATACATATCCGGGTTCGTTCGAACAAGCAGCGACGCGAAGTTCGAACGACGACTTGAGTAACGATGTTCAAAAAATGTATGTTCGATCGGTTGCATTTCGGTCGTATTTTGATTGGAACCTGGCATAATCGAGTTTATAGCTCGCGGAAATCGGAGACAGATGATCGCGACGTTTCTGATCAACCGTTTGCATTGTCGATTTCATTCGTGCGGGGATAAGTTGTTAAGGGTGCGGTAAATTCTCTCCAATTGTCAGTAAATTCTCTCATTTTTGTATGCAAAAAAGAAACGATTTTGGAAAGAGGAGATGCGATTGTTCGATCCTCGCGGCTCCTCTTTATCGTCGTTGACGAGCGTCGACTACGAAAACGAGCAGCAATGCTCGAATGGTCGTATCTTCTCTTGCTAAATTGTTCATTTTTGTTTGAAAGCTGAGCAACAATTGTGAAGAATTTACTGCGAACGAGTCGGAAGAGACGGAATAATGGCGGCAGAAATGGAGATCTTTTTTGGCGGAATAACAATACTGTGAATTTTCTCGAATTTTGATTGATCGTCCGTCGGCTTGTAAACAAAAATGAAGCATGGTGTATAACGCGTTCGAGAAAATAAATGAGCGGTGCCGATAACGAGTGCGGCATAGTTTCTCGCAGCTCGACGCGACTCGCGAGGCGGAAAGTGCCGACAAAATGGCGCGTCCTTCGGCGCCGGCCGGTTCCGAGAAATCGCCCGCGTCCGATTTCCAAACGATCGGTGAGCATCGTCGCGTTCGCCGACGATCAAAACGGCCAGAAAGTTACTTAATATGCGCACTACAGAAAATCCAGCTCGGCGCTTGCATTTAGTTCCCCCGACTTCCGATGATCCCTCAAAAGATCGTTTTAGCCCGCTTTTGAGCGTTCATCGCGGGACAAAGGCGTGCCGCGTGTGTACGTGTGCACGCGTGTACACGGAAACGTGCATGCACTTCGCGTGCATTTTTCGCACTCGATTGAAAACGAAGTGCTTGGAAATGGGGCGGCACGCGCGGGCATGTTCTGTCGCAACGCGAGAGAACATGGAGATACAGTGGCCCGGAAAAGTGTAACCAAACGTAATAACTTTATATCGAAGTTGTAATAACTTTTTTTCAAACTCAACTAAACGACTCGAATTCTTTTTAGACGATAGAGACGATTACTACACCCAGACGATGACTTGGAATGGCTTTTTCTTTTAATTTTGCTGTTACTTGGGACGACAAAAGTAAAAATAAAAGCTCTCGTTTGTTAACTCTTTTTGACTAAAAATTGACTAAAAATTAAACAAATTGTCTTTCGTAGATCTCGGCGAGTTTCGTGCGTCCTGAAAATTTAAAGAGAGAAAATTGGGAAAACTGAAAGATTGAAAAAACTGCAGTTTTCTTGCAGTTCTTGAAAATCTTCATAAATCGCCCATCTTTGATTCGTTGCAAAACTCGTAACAAGATTTTGATCAAATCTACGAGAGGCATTTTTTAATCAGATAAAAACGTTTAAAAAGCGAGAGTTTCTTTTCTGTCATTCCAAACGATAGGAAAATTTAAAAACAAGCATTTCGATCATCGTCAGGCAAACTGGTCCCGCCATCGTCTAAAAAAGAATCCAAGTCACCTCGGTCCGGTTTCAAAAAACATCATTGCGTTTTAAAAGGTGTGCGAGCACTTTTGCGGGCCACTGTACACGCGCTTTCTAATGGAGGCCCTTTTATCATCGTCGTCGTCGTCGCACTTCCAAGTGATTCGTTCGTTCAGCCGTCGTTTCGGTCGTTCGTGCGTGAACGACCCCCGCCGTTGCCGACGCGTCGAAACGACCCGCGCGAAAATCCGTTCGAACGATTCCCGTCGAATCGTACGGACCGCATTGTTCTTCGGGATTTTCGGGATTTTTTTTCCATCGAACGCCGACGAGAGAAATGTGTACGCGCGTTCGGAACCGAGAGGGTCACGGGCGTCGTTCGAAAGAGCCGAACGATTTCGGCGATTCTTCGAGCTTTCGACTGCGAAAGTATATTTAAAAAAAACAAAAACAAAGAAAGCGTCGCGTGCACGCAATATCGTTCATTGGAAAACCAGCGTCTCTGCGTGACTTCTTTATATCGTTTTATTTGTCGATATTTGTCTCCGCGATTGTGCGGCGCGTAATTCAGCGTCGGCTCTTGGCAAACGAGTTCTTTCATTTCCATGGAAATCGCTGGCCGCGAAAATCGCTTTTTCGAATCGCCGACTTTTATTATTCGTCCGAAAATAAAAGCTCGATCATGTGCGACGGAGGATCCAGTCCGATGAATCACAGCGCCGGCGAAATAGAAACGGTGTGTAACGCTGTCGCGCGCGATCTGATACGTGGAACAAAAAGAAAAGGTGAAAAAGAAAAAAACACTTCGCTCGTAAACTTGTACGGAGCAGAATCTTCTGTTTCCCTCTCTTTCTTTACGGACAAACGATCCTTCTTTTCTTCTTTTTTGTTCACCTTCGATCTATGCATATACGTGTGTAAAGAGCAAACCTTAGGCCGTTGTCTGTGTAACAAAGTAGTACCGAAAAAAAAAAAAAATGATAATCACTGGTGATGGCGAGCGACGAGAGGGGGTTGAGAAATAGGTTGACGCGACATGGATAGTAATAATCGAGGAAAAAAAACAGTTGATAATTAGCCTATACATATATTTGTGAATAGATATTTAATAATTTATTGTTAACTAGAGTATTTTATTTGAAGAGATTTCATTAAACGGGATTTTGGGTACCAATAAATATCATTTCATACGGCAGAAGGGCTGATTGACGGCCGAGAAAGCGAATGAAAGGAAGAAAGCGCGCGCGAGAGAGAGAGAGAGAGAGAGAGAGAGAAAGCTAGATAGATAGATAGAGAGAGAGAGAGAGAGAGAGAGAGAGAGAGAGCCCGGCGAGAAACGGTGAGAACGAGAGTGCGTGTGTGCTGCGTGTGCATGTGGAAGAGAGAGAGAAAAAACGAGATTAAAGAGAAAGAGAAAGAGAGCGTCGATTTCTAAGTGCGCTTTTGTCGAAGCAACCGAGAAAGATAGAGAGAAATGTTAGGAAAACTGTTTTTAGCTTTACTTACCTAATTTTTGTAAGCAGAGCGATAAAATACAGACACGCCAGAACGAAACAACAGACAAAAAATAAAAAAAAGATGAAGAAGAAAAAGTATATATATTATATATTTATCGTTGGTCAAGAATGAGACGGAGCTACGTGAATGATAAATGAAAACGACGACGCGGAACTATATAATACTTGTACATACAATACACGATTTAGTGATAACGGGGTTTTACTTTTAACAGCTTTATGTGATTATTACTTTGTCATGATCAGTGAAATAAATAAATGATGATAATACTTTAACATTCGTGAACGCATTCGCTCCGACGAAACAACAGAATTGTGGCAGCTTCCTTCGATCTACACCATTCTCTTCTGTCCTTCGTTCGATTTCTTTCGTATATTTCATAATAAATCGAATAAATAAAATCGTTCGTAAATAAATCAATTTCGTATATTTAAAAAATATATAAATATATAGAAATATATAGAAAATCATACGTTACCTGGTTTATTATCTGTTCCTTTCGTCGTTCCAGTTATCCTAATTATTATTATTAGTTATCCTAATTATCGTTCCCGTTATCAGTCTCTTTTATTTCGTCGTTCTAGTTATCCTAATTATCATTCCCGTTATCAGTTTCTTTTATTTCGTCGTTCCAGTTATCCTAATTATTATTATTAGTTATCCTTATTATCGCTCCCGTTATTAGTCTCTTTTATTTCTCGATCCAGTTATCCTAATTATTATTATTAGTTGTCCTAATTATCGTTCCCGTTATCAATCTCTTTTATTTCGTCGTTCCAGTTATCCTAATTATTATTATTAGTTATCCTAATTATCGTTCCCGTTATTAGTTTCTTCTATTTCGTCGTTCCAGTTATCCTAATTATTATTATTAGTTATCCTAATTATCGTTCCCGTTATCAGTTTCTTTTATTTCGTCGTTCCAGATATCCTAATTATTATTATTAGTTATCCTAATTATCGTTCCCGTTATCAGTCTCTTTTATTTCGTCGTTCCAGTTAGCCTAACTGAATAACAATAAGCTGATCCGAAGGGTAAGTTAGATACTCTAAAGCCTGGTGTCCACTGGCTTGGCTCTTTTGCCGCTTGAGCATGCCCGATCGGCCTCTGTCGGCGCACCGGAAACGCAGATTTTACGAGGAAGCGTAATTGTTGCTTGAGCCGTATGCATAAAATTTATTATTTATATATATTTTTAATATATATAATATAAATTATATATTATAAATTATATGTATATATATATATATATATATATATTAATATAAATTTATTTATTTTGTAAACGATATATTTTGGCGAATTGTTTTAATTATAGGGTTAATTCCATCTAATTACCGTGTAACACGTCTACGGTCAAGGACTTGGCTCATTTCAATAGGAGCTGTTGATCCTACTAATGGGAACAGGCTGCTAATTTCAGCCACGGAAATCAAAGGATATCCATTGAACTTCAAGATACAAATCCCTTTGATGGCCGGTTGGATCCTCTTAATGGTCACCCTGCCAATGTACTCTTAACAACGAACCAGAAATTGGCCATGCTCGGATCAGTTTACACGGTTAACGCTATATCGATCGTATGCGATTATAACATCGAATGCGATTTAGGTTTGTAAACGGGATGTGAAACTCACGATTCAGTGTATTAAAAAGTTTCTCTCATCTGTTACAAGAGTTTAAAACGTTAATCTTAGAACACAGCGTTGCCTATCTCTTACGCATCATTCTTCGCTTCAACGGCAAAGCAAATTCTGAAATTGTTTGACATTAACAAGCGCTTCAAATAAAAGGCGCACGCGTAATATTGTCTTCAATTTGATTCTATATTCAATGTCTTACGACATTAAGAAGCACATTAAGTGTCACATAAAGTGCCACACAGATTGATGCGCGGTGTAAAAAGTATTTATTCGAAGCACTAACTGAACAATTTTAATCTCAAATCTCCACAATTCGTGATATCCAGACGGTGTCTTAATTTCGCTAACAGGTTCCTACAGCACTAAATTCACATCCAACTGAACATGACGACGGCAGCAATAATTTTCGTATACAGGGCGTCCCAAAAATGCCCGGAAATGAGGGGAAAGTGTTTCCTGAGGTAATTTGAAGCAACTTTTTCCTCAGCGAAAATGCAATCCGCGGCTTCGTTAACGAGTTATCAACGAAAAACGGTGACCAATGAGAGACACGCGCGGCTGGCGCCAGGCGCTCAGGCCCAGTCCCGCCCATTGGCTCGGCCGCTTAGCGCCAGACGAGCACGCCTCTCATTGGTCACTGTTTTTCGCTAATAACTCGTTAACGGTGCCTCGGATAAAATTTGTTCAAAGGAAAAAGTTGCTTGAAATGACCTCAGGAACGTCTCACTCCCTTGTGCAATAATTTTGGGACACTCTCTCTACTGAATAAATTATTACTAAAAAATTTTCGCGACGAGTCGGACTCGTCGAACTAAAACAACCGTTCGGTTACAAAACCGTCGCGTCCCCGGCGTCCCCGAGAAGCCGCGTCCACAAGACTTTCGTAGCGCAACAGCGGTCGGGCCGTCCGCCAGAAAAACTCTCGCTTTTTCCCACGAGGTCCGCGGATCGCCGCGTTTCCGACGCAGCTACGCGGCGATTCGAAAATACTGTGAATCCACCTCGTTACACGGTGGCAACACGGTGGAAGGGGAAGTGTTCGTTGACGACGACACCGTCGATGTCAGTGGCGTAGGCGGCGGAGGAGGAAGAGCAAGAGGCGGAAGCGGACGAGGAGCCGGCCGGGAGCGAGACAGAGGATTAGAGACTGAACCAGTCGCCCTCGTGCTTTTCGATTCCCGTCATTCAAACGCCGCTCCAGGCGAACTCCGTCGGGCCAATGTGTCTGGCGCCGCGACCAGGTCCCCGTTCCGTTAGCGATCCCGAATAGCGTCTTCGATCCGGAAGACCGTCGATCTTCTCGAAAATCGATCCTCGACCGAAGCTTCACAATCTGATCCACTCGGATGATTATCAGTTCGACTTAATAACTTCGGTTGCATTCGTTCGCTTTGGCAGACTATACTCCCCCCTAAGATACACCGAAACACCATTGAAGATACCTTCGTGAATGGCGACATCAGTGTAGAAGAACTGTGCGCGAACCGTGAGCCATGTGTCTTCCTCAGTGATCGGCTACTCGTTCGAGTAAAAGTCAAAGGAACCGATGAAGACGAAGCGCGTCGTTTAGACCGACGGTGGAACAAACAGCTCTGCCAGGCTCCGGGACACCGTACGATCCGTTTGGTAGCGGACATCGGCCTGTTTTCACGACGTATAGGCTTTCATTGGGTAGCATAGACGGCTCTCGGAGCCGATCCGAGGACGAGTTTAGACGTTTGAATGGAGCACCGATGGAAAGCCGTTCGGAGCAGCACGTGGTAGAATCGCGGCGGACGCGAAGAAACGTCCTCGATCAATCGGCTTCGGTACCGGAAGAGGAAGGGGCGCCATTGTGATACGCTCGGAGCTTGTCAGTGATCCGTTGCCCGCTGGAACGCCGCGTTCCTTTCCTCGCGTTCTCCAGTTTCTCCCGTCCTAAACCGTGGTCGCTGCTATTATTGCGGTGCCGCCTAAATATAGGTGAGACCGTATGCTTGACGCAAATCGAAAACAGAACCCATACACACACGCGCGCGCGTCCGACTTTTTATTTCGACTTCGACGTCGCCGAGTCTCGCGCACCTCGCCGATACCGTCACGGTTTTATTTTCCAATCGGCGGCCACGGAACGATCGGGGCGCGATCATGGGATCCACGCGTTGGTTGTTCTTCTGCGTCTGCATCGTCGGTAAGTTGTCTGATTGTTGTTTCTGCTCGCGTTTGTCGGATACGGAGAGAGATTATACGCGTATGCGGCAAGTTCTCCGTAATCGACGCTCGGATCGCGCACGAAAATGGGCAGTTCGGGAGGAGGAGACGCGATCGTTCGAGCCGCGCGCGGTTCATTTTTATGGTTGCCGATCGTAGACAGCTGTGAAAACGAGCCGCAAGTGTGCGTTTCGAAGATCTAGTGAAAGGTGGCGCGATCTGAAAATACAAACAACTGATTTTCTGTATAGATGATACAGTTATGATTTCTTTGTTGATCACTATTGAGTTTTCTTGTGAAATTGTCACGCATGAAAGTATGATAAAAGTTTCACTTCGAACTCATGAAATACGGTAAATTCTACCTAATTGGCGGTCAGCTTGGAAACAAAAACATTGCTGACAATCAGAAACTATAAAAATAATAATAAAAATAATAATCGTATCTCCTATTCCCAAATTGTCCATTTTGGAGTACAATCGGAGCGTCAATTAGAGAGAGTTTACTGTGTTCTTCTCTAAATATGGGAAGCTAAAATGGAATTTAGGTCGCTACGGTTCAATCGTAAACATTTTCTATCTATCTATATTATTATATTATTTATTTATTATTTATTATATTATTTATTATCTATATTATATATATTATATTCTCTATATTATTCTATTCTATTATTATATTCTCTATATTATATTCTCTTTTATCAGAATTAATAACAAATAAGACAGTAACCGGATCGCAACTGTCACCCCGTTTTTCCGAGCTTTGAACCCTTTATACCCTGAATTGTTTGTGACGACTCGGAACAGCTTATGTAATTTAGGATTACTGTTATTAGCAACGTCTAGACGTCGATCAACAGAGAATTTATAACTTTTAATAAAAGTGAATTTTCTCTGATTTACGAAGGAAGATCGGAGAATATAAAACGTAAAATATTTTCGGTGATGAAAGAGAAACGAAACGGAATAAAATACTTTTGCAACATTGTAGCTAAACGTAATGTCGCGTTAAAACGCAATAATAAATCGTTACACGAGTATGTTGCTTCAGAGTTAAGCGGGAAATAATTTGATCAATGATTAACGATTACAACCGACGCGAAATTACGTTCATGATTATTAATGTCTACGATTGTTAACTAACAATGAGCAATCCAATAATCGTGACCATTGAATCAATTGAATGATGAAAGAAAATGTGATCATTGATCGTAATCAATTTAGCATCGGATCCATTAATCACGAAGTGATTGTGTACTTCGTTCGATTACTATTATGATTAATTTAAAGTGATTCTTTTCAAACGATAGAAAAATATGAAAAATATGTAATAGACAATTAAGGATAAGTACAATAAATTCTTCTCAATTGATCCTCAGCTTGAAAACAAAAATGGTCGATTTAGGGAGAGGAGATACGATTACTCCATATAATATATAAATAAAAAATATAATAAAATATTGAATGTCCGTATCTCCTGTTCCCTAATTGTCCATTTCTTTGTACAATCTGTGCGTCAATTAGGGTGAATTTACAGTGCATGTAAACGAATGTCTCGTTTCACGGAGCAAATGTAAGGCACATTCAAATAAATGCGCTCTCAGTAATGCGCGGGAAGCGATCTTTAAACAAATTCCATGAATGTTGACATCCTTGAAAGATTTCTGAATGAAAGGGTTTTCGTGTGCGTCAATTAATTGCAAGCATCGCGGGATCCAAGCTCTCCGCGAAAGCGTCTCATTTATACGTGAAATCAGGTTGAGACTGTTTTCTGTAAACGAGGTTATAGCATGGTTACAATTTTTAACCACTTTTTAATTTGCATTTCTATGCTCGAAGAAGACCAGGTATACCGACAGCTCTCATAGACCGGCCTTTAATCGTCAAGCGCGTCTGGAACAATGTCTGGTGAATAGGTACATGCGCGTTTTTAACGAGAAAGTATCTCGTAAAAAATGATTCATAACGCTAGTTTTTAGAACGCGGCGCTGTGATGCGCGTCGAGAGACGAATTTTTACGACTTCTAACATGATCTCCGACCTTTAAGTGACCTTTAAAATGTACATTTTTCTTTTGTTCTAGTACCTGCTTACAGCCAAATTCATACTAATTAATACCTTTAATTTAATTAATTTAGACCTTTTTTTTAAAAACCACCATATTTGAGAGTATGTCAGTGATTTTAACAGTTTCTGTTCCAAAATATTGTAAAACGTCGTTGAAATACATACAAATAAACCGTGTCAGTTCGACTGCAAAACGTATAATAATTTCTTTGCAATTCATACTAATTAAGACCTTTAATTTAATTCAGACCTTTTTTTAAAAACGATCATATTTGAGAGTATGCCAGTGATTTTAACAGTTTCTGTTCCAAAATATTGTAAAACATCGTTGAAATACGTACAAATAAACAGTGACAATTCGACTGCAAAATTCTTTGCAACAATTCCCTAGCAAAATTAAAAAAAAAAACACCCACTTCACGCTGAAATATCCCCTTATTATAAATAATACAAATAAATATTATAAAATCACGATTACATTACATTTGATTACAAAAGAGTGCGCACAAAAATGGACAATTTAGGAGGAAGAGATGCAATTATAAGAGCCTCGCGGCTTGCTTTTATAATTGCTGACAATAGATAACTGTAAAAGTTCGAGCTGCAAGGCTCGAATAATCGCGTCTCCTCTTCCAAAATTGTCCATTTCTTCTGAGCGCGAATTAGAAAGAAATCACTGTACACGTTGCTCTGTGACCGCTAAATCGCGAACGCACGTGTGAAAATAGACGTTAAGCAAGAGTTGTTTCCTCGACGGTTCGCTGAACTTGCAATACTAGCATGGCTCCTTCGAGAATTTATCATTGAGCTTTACTCCCGACGATCCACCGCGGGGATGGCAATTTTGGCCCTGTTCCACGCAGAAAATTGCCCTGATTCAGTTATAAATCAGTGTTCACTGCTAAAGATAGACCGCAGCGTTACCTCAAAGTATCTGTTCGTTGCTGCGCCACAGATAACACCTACAGAATCCATTTTGATCCTCCGACACCGAAGTAACATTCCATTGTGTACATTGCTCCGTTAAATGATGTAATCCCTCTGATATAGTACACTCCGTGTCGAAAATTTTCGGTCGGACACCGAAACGTTTGGGCATCTTTTGAAAGAGATAACTCTTTTTTTTTAATTACAACTTAAAAAACAGATTCTACACAAAAATGGACAATTTGGGGAGAGGAGATACGATTATTCGAGCCTGGCGACTCGTTTTTATAATTATTGACAATCGACAACTATAGAAATGTGCCGCGAGGCTCGAATAATCGTACCTCCACTTCCAAAAATTGTCCATTTTTGCTAACAAGCTGAGGGACAATTCCTGAGAATTTACTGTATTTCGAGGCAAATTTACTGTATTTTAGGCAATAATTTACTGTATTTCGAGGCAAATTTACTGTATTTTAGGCAATAATTTCCTGTATTTCGAGGCAAATTTACTGTATTTTAGGCAATAATTTCCTGTATTTCGAGGCAAATTTACTGTATTTTAGGCAATAATTTACTATATTTCGAGGCAAATTTACTGTATTTCGAGGCAAATTTGCTGTATTTTAGGCAATAATTTCCTGTATTTCGAGGCAAATTTACTGTATTTTAGGCAATAATTTCCTGTATTTCGAGGCAAATTTACTGTATTTTAGGCAATAATTTCCTGTATTTCGAGGCAAATTTACTGTATTTTAGGCAATAATTTACTATATTTCGAGGCAAATTTACTGTATTTCGAGGCAAATTTGCTGTATTTTAGGCAATAATTTCCTGTATTTCGAGGCAAATTTACTGTATTTTAGGCAATAATTTACTGTATTTCGAGGCAAATTTACTGTATTTTAGGAAATAATTTCCTGTATTTCGAGGCAAATTTACTGTATTTTAGGCAATAATTTACTTTACTAAAAATCGTTGAACATACTGAGAGCAAAAAGTAGTCGATGGAGAGTGTACTGCGGAATAAATAAATATTACTTGAGATAGACAGAAATTCTGGAAACTTCTTAATCGCGCCTCGTGTGCTTGGAACCATAAAAATACGTTTATGGTCATAGCTTATGGCTTGAATTGAACATATAGATACAGCGTGGCAGTCAACGTGTTTAACGCTAGATTTACGGGACCCGACAAAATGGCGGGTCGCTAATTTGTTAATCTACGATTATTCATATCGTAAAGATACATTTACGAGTTATTTGTTCAATTTATAAAGATCGAATAAACAATATATATATTTTTATTTTATATATATATATATATATATATATATTTATTTATTATATATAATATTATTATATATATTTTTTTTTATAATAAATAATTATAAAGCTCAGAATAAATGTTTTATCGTTACTTTTATAAGCTAATATAAAACAGCTGTTTTTTGTGCTCGGTAAATCTAGCGTTAAAAAACGAATTATTCAGAGAGAAAGTCATCGAGTCGCTGTTCGACGGGAGCCATAAACGCGATAAATCTGGCAGCGTGCAAGGATATCGTCAAACTTGTACAAGCTATTCGCGAACGTTAACGAAACGGAGGTTTCCCGCTGGAAACGGAACTCGCGCGGATCTCGAAACGGCGGATTAAACTGCGCCACCGGTAAAACTCGATTTTCACGCGACCGTCCTTCCTTCCGGTGGCCGGTTTATCTATCGGCCCCCGCCAACCTCGTCTTGTCTCGTTTTTATTTCCGTTCGGTACACGTGAGGATTTTCGAACGGCGCTATATCGTTTCCGGCGATCGTAAAACATCGATTTAAAAGGCCGCGAAAAATTGTCGACGTAAATTCATTGTATCGGCCGGCCGCGGACGACCGGCAATCTCTGCGCGAGCCGCGGCCCCGTGTCGAATTCTTTTTCATTTACAGGGAACACTTTTAACGCTCCGTGTCCATTTCCGCCTTCCGTGTACTCTTTTTTCTTTTTTCTTTTTTAGACACACCGCTGCTTTTCCGCTCTGTTCGTAGCATTGCACTCGCCTATCGTTCAACGGGGGACACCCTTTATCCGACGCTTTCACGAAGATTTATTTGTTTTGGTTGATCCCGCACGAAAAAGCGACAGATTTATCGTCGCATTGTTTTCTTTCGGATCGCGCGGTGCCAAATGAGCTGCCGGATTTAGGGTCATTTCGGGACGGATGCAGCGCGAAGCGAAGCCGAGCCGACGCGTTTTAAAACGGTATTACTTTTGCAAAGTTGGTCCAAGTGACTGGAATTTTTCTGTAAATGTTAAAGCGACTGTAGAGTCCCTCGGTTGTCGAATTTACTGCAGCATTTCATGTGTCTGAATTTTTATTAATTATATACTTTTATTATCCTATTGCTTACGGTTAATATTTATGAGAGGTGTGTGATAAACTTGTAGAAAAAGTCATTCTTTTGAAAAATAAGTTAGAGTTCACTGTACGATGATTAAAATACTTTTTCTTAAATAAGACTTTTTCTTAAATATCAATTTTTCTAAAATACTTTGCTATTAATTGGAGTACAAAGAATATAATATGAGACTCTCGTTTATTGTTCATTTTTTCATCCGAGCTTATAATGAACATTTAAAAAATGCATTTCACACTTCTCAGTAATTTATATACATATACATATATAGAAAAAACTTAAATACTTCAATACTTTAATAATAAAAATACGTTCCGGCAATCTAGCGTTAAAGAATAATTCCAAAATAAATTATTAGATTAGGCTAGCGGTAGTGTCCTATTCTTCCACAGGTATAATTGTTATAATATCGCTATTACAAAATTGGCTGAGAAAAATGGTCGAATAACCGCTGATAGGTAATGCGTAAGTTAATAAAAATGTATAAACAGAGCGTGATTGTCGTCGTTCAAGCGAGCAATTATGAAAAATGATTACACGATTAGACCGTGCCTCAGTTTGGCTAACATCGCGAGATTGCACCGTTCGCCGGTTGTGCAAATGTTCCGCGCAAATCGTGCACCGGGCTGCCCCTCGTCGTTCGTCATACTTAGTGCGCTTGCACCGCACGTCATTTTTTAATAACGATAAAAATGCGACAAGTGTTTAACCACAGAAACGCTTCGCGCCAGCGACACATCAAGGGGTTCCTGGTCACTTGTTGCATCACGCGATAAACGAAATTTTCTCGCGGTTTGTTTGCCCGCCTCTGTATAAATTTGTGCGTTAATTTGTCGCACGTGAAATGACGTTTTTCGAATTTTCAAGGTAAACTTTTACTTTGAGTTTTGTTTAATTGTTAATTCTAAAAGATCGTTTTAATCGAGCTAGACTCCTGCGGCTTCGATGCACTTTTCTCGACGCGATGCAACGGCGTCGGTGCCTTCTTGAAAAGAAATCGGTAGAACCGGAGGCAATAAATTCATGAGTGCAGCTTTTACATCGACTTCTTCTCGAAACAGTTTTCTCGGTCGAAAAGCGGTCTGTGTGCTCGAAGATATGGTGGTCCGCAGGTAAAAGGTCGGCGGAATAAGGAGGGCGAGCAAGAATTTCACGCTTCAATTCCGTTAATTTTGTAAATGGTTTGCTCTACGAATTTTTCAATTATTTTCAATCATCTTCAATTATCTTCAGTTATTTTTCAATTCTATTCAATTCTATTCAATTCTGTTCAATTATTTTTCAATTCTATTCAATTCTATTCAATTATTTTTCAATTCTATTCAATTCTATTCGATTATTTTTCAATTCTATTTAATTCTATTCAATTCTATTTAATTCTATTCAATTCTATTTAATTCTATTCAATTCTATTCAATTCTATTCAATTCTATTTAATTCTATTCAATTATTTTTCAATTATGCCCAATTATTTTTCAATTATGCCCAATTATTTTTCAATTATATTAAATTATATTCAATTATATTCAATTATATTCAATTATTTTCAATTATTTTCATATTTTTCAAATGATGAATCCAGAACACCATCTGCAGCGAAGAAACTAAACTACAAAAGAGGGAATTTCGAATTGCGAAAAGAAGCCGTAATTTCACGCGCAACAGTCTAACAGATACATGAATTATACTTCTCGCGATTCGAACTTGCGCTTAAAAACGGACACACCGTAACCAGATTTTTCGAGGTACGATCGACATTCTCATTTCAAACGTCGTCTACGGATCTCGGAAAGTTGGACAGGTCGGTTGCTCGAAATGACGATAACGCCTGCCTGTTTTTCTTTTTCGCGGTAGCCGTCGCTCGTCCGACGGACACGGAAGTGATAAAACAACAATGTCGCGAAACTAAGTGACATGATCGTATCAGATTATCTGAGCAGCGTCAAAGATAGCCTGGGGAGTGCTGGGACCTTCCACATGTAACGCTCGGGGGAGGATGTAACATTGAACTTAACTGGCTAATAGTCTCCGGCTGTGTGCGATGTACGAACTTCGGACAGCGTGCTTCGAATTCAATGTACCGTACGCCGCCGAATTGACAGATTTATGGGTTTGCACCGATAAGGAGGCAATTTCATTTCGTACGCATATTTCTGTCGTTATTGCGCGTCGTTTAAACAAATGCGATGCGTTTCGTTTGGCAGAAAAACTATGAGACCCTCCTGAATTTCTAGCGTTCCTTGAAACCACGGACGTGTACAAAGTTTTTGTATATGAACGTATACAGAATTTACGTATACATTTATTTTTTCATATATATTTTCATGAACAGCGTTTACGTATAATAATTATAATAATAGTTATACATACTGATAAGTATACATAGTGGCAATTTTTCGCACCGATTAGTTTTCCTTCTTTAAATTGTTAATTATATTGATCTCCGTTGCATTTAGTTTCTTGAAATAGGGACCTGCAAATCATAGTATAAAAAATTATAATAATATAATAGAATAATAATAATAATATAATGTAGTAATATAATGTAATAATAATATAATATAGTAATATAATGTAATAATAATATAATATAGTAATATAATATAATAATAATATAATATAGTAATATAATATAACAATAATATAATATGGTAATATATAATATAATAATAATATAATATAGTAATATAATATAATAATAATATAATATAGTAATATAATATAATAATAATATATAATATAGTAATATAATATAATAATATATATATATAATAGCAATATAATTAATGAAATATAAGAATATGTGAACTGGATGCTGCAATTCGACTCATAAAAGGAGACAGACGCTAATAAAATATATTTAAAAGTGATTAATGATCGGCCAGCTGCGTCAAACATGTGCGCCATGTACATAGCACCGAGACACGCTTCTGCTTTATTACAAGCAACTCATTTTAATGAAATATTACGCGAACGCGAGGACCATTATAATCTCGTGCCGGCTGCTTCATAACTTTCCTCTTCATAATTAAACGCAATCAAAACTTAAGACACGTTATGGTTAGCGGAATTCACTTTCCAGAAGCAAGAATTCTATGAAAGAACCTACCTAGAAGCCGTTTTCTGAACCAGATTCTAAAAACAGCACCGTGACACGCGAGAACGATATTCGTCTCTTTAACATCTTCTAAATCGGATTTTTCAAACTGAAAAATAGTACAAATGCGTTTCGAGGAATTCTGACCCGGTTTCGAAAATTAGTCATGCGCCGAACGATTTTTAGAAACGATTCATCGAAGCTAGACGAGTCAAAAATAAAATTTCATCGCGTCGCTTATTTTGTTGCAGCTAATAATAAACAAATACTGTAAATAATATTATTATATTATATTATTATTATATTATTACTAAATGATACGTAAATCGTGAAACCGTATCTTTATTATGTGTTTTCTCTAATGCTAAATTTCGTCGTCGATAGATCCAAGGAAACGAATTTTTTTAAGGAAACGCATAAATATAAATCGAGGAATTTCTAGAAAATCAATTTCTCCGAAGTTCTTTTTCATATAAAACTTGCGTAACGAACGATTCGTAAAAATATGTATTTTTTTGTCAGCTCCCCCATTTTCCTTCAGCAAACAACAATCTCCGAAAATATTATTATTTGAGTCTATAGAATTTCGATTAATGCATTAAATTGTTTAAAGTTGTGACTTGCGACGTTTTTATTTACAGCCGCACATACCAATCGAACAAAATGCTCCGAGCAATTAATTTCACGTGTTGCGACATCGTCGTCTTGTACATCGACATTGTATAATCATCGACCTTGCAACCCGGATAGATTCCTTTGTTTCGCGACATTTCGATACCGGTGGCTCGCCCAAGTCACCCATGAATACATAGAAATACAGAAGCCGATTAGAAGACGCAATATAGTCAGAATCCAGCGCATAATTCACTACGAGACAGCCTCGGTTTCAACACAATGGAGACTGACAACGATAACATCGCAGCTATTACGAAACCGAATTAAGGATTACTTTAGACTAAAGAATCCATTCGTGTAAGAATCCAATGTATTTAATGCATCTAAACATATTCGTTGCGCCATCGTTAGACTGTCGATTTTTATGCAAAAGAAAAAGTTACATCGTCGAAGAAATAGGAAGATGTTTCGTGTTTCAATAATTTCAGTAAGATGAGAATAATATTTTGAGAATGCAGTAATGTGTCTCTCTAATTGACGCCTAGATTGTCCACAGAAATGGACAATTTTGGAAGAGGAGATACGATTATTATTATTAACCTTGCAGTTAATTTTTATAATTATGAATTGTCAACAATTATAATAACGAGCCGCAAGGCTCGAATAATCGTATCTCCTCTTCCCAAATTACAGTAATGTCTCTCTAATTGACGCCGAGATTGTCCACAAAAATGGACAATTCAGGTAGAGGAGATACGATTATTATTATTAACCTTGCAGTTAATTCTTATAATTACGAATTGTCAACAATTATAATAACGAGCCGCAAGGCTCGAATAATCGTATCTCCTCTTCCCAAATTACAGTAATGTCTCTCTAATTGACGCCGAGATTGTCCACAAAAATGGACAATTCAGGTAGAGGAGATACGATTATTCGAGCCTTGCGGCTGATTTTTATAATTGTTGACAATTCGTAATTATAAAAAGAAACTGTAAGGATTGAATAATCGTATCTCCTCTTCCCAAATTGTCCATTTTTATGGAGAATCTGAGCGTCAGTAAGGGAGACATTACTGTATCTATTTTAGTGGACAATCTGAGCGTCAGTAAGGGAGACATTACTGTATTTTGCATTTCGATGATGGAACTTTCGCAATCACGTTTCAACGAAGTTATAATATCACCATAAAATCGAAAAGAACTCATTTCTACAGCTAACATAAACTAATAGAACGTTTCTATGATAAATATTGAAATATTTCTGCGAGTTAATGCATCGATCGCGTTGATAAATATTGAAATATTTCTGCGAGTTAATGCATCGATCGCGTTGATAAATATTGATTTGGGAAGAGGAGATACGATTATTCGAGCCTTGCAGTTAATTTTTATAATTACGAATTGTCAACAATTATAATAACGAGCAGCAAGGCTCCAATAATCGTGTCTCCTCTTCCCTAAATTTTCCATTTTTGTGCACAATCCGAGCGTCAATTAGGAAGACATTACTGTATTTTGCATTTCGATGATGGAACTTCCGCAATCACGTTTCAACGAAGTTATAATATCACCATAAAATCGAAAAGAACTCATTTCTACAGCTGACATAAACTAATAGAACTTTTCTATGATAAATATTGAAATATTTCTGCGAGTTAATGCATCGATCGCGTTGATAAATATTGAAATATTTCTGCAAAATAATGCATCGATCGTGTTGATAAATATTGAAATATTTCTGCAAAATAATGCATCGATTGCGTTGCTAACTATTGAAATATTTCACGCGAGTTAACGCATCGATCACGTTGATAAATATTGAAATATTTCATGCGAGTTAGCGCATCGAAATATTGAAATATTTCTGCAAAATAATGCATCGATCGCGTCGATAAATATTGAAATATTTCACGCGAGTTAACGCATCGATCGCGTCGATAAATATTGAAATATTTCATGCGAGTTAACGCATCGATCGCGTTGCAACAATCGCAAGATATTTTAGCAATACGCATACGTGTGATTTAACGCGCTTTGTCAGAAGATATTACGTTCGACTATGACACGAAACCCGAGTTCGATTGCTTGGTGAATGCTCCCCAGAACAGACAGTTGGTCAGGCTGTACTATTAATAACGGAAGTTTACGAGTCACGTTGCCGGTTAAGTTATTCCTGCGGCGTGTTGCGGGCTAAAATATGCACTTGACTCGACAATGCGTCCCGTAACATAACATCAGCCACGTGCTTGATAACCTTCAGCTGATTACCGAAGACTTATCCACAGAGATTCGTGTCGCTGTCCTTAAAAATTGCAACAAGATATCTTCTCCTCTTCGCCCAAATATTTTCCTTGAGAAAGAAAAAAGAGACACCCATCGATCACGATATATTCCCACCTTTGAATCACAACGACTATACACAGACAGTTGATTCGGCAGAAATAGTTCCATCTATTTAGCAAATTTGTTACGGCACATTTTTTCGTATAAACGAAATTAACGAAGACATTTGAGTGTAGAGGATAAAAGAAACACCCTATACATGGTATATATCCACTTTGTGAATCGATCGAATCTACAAAGCGCAACAATTATGTAAATGATAAGGGAGTACAAGCGACTAATGCGTTATAAACATTTAGGACAATACTATTAAAATAAATAAAATATTGTATAGTTGCAACAATTCTTTATATAAAGTAAACTCATTGCGTTACATACGATGGTCACAGAGAAGTATTGCACATAGACGAATGCAAAATATCTGAAACTACTCACGCGATATTTGTTAGTTTTGCAACTGTTTATACAAGTGCATCGCTCAGTAGACGCCTAAGGTAAGACGGATTTTATACCAGAAAACCATGTTAGCACGACTGTGTAAAGCTTCTAGATAGCTGAAACAACCGTCCGCAGTATGCACACCGGAGATTGCTTTGAAAAGATAGTTCTCGCAGACATCGAACCGCTGCGCGATCCGCGCAATTTCGAATGCATTCGAAGCTGGTTGAATTTGACATCGCGGCGTGCGTCTTTGAAGAAAATGGAGCTGCATGAATTTCTGTAATGATGAAAATGATTTGTTACCTAATAAAGGACAAAATAGCTAATAAAGGACAAAACACATCGACGTAAATTCCAGAACACATTTTTTATGATTTAAACTTTAGATAAAAGCGGTCTGTAGTATATATATATAATAATAATAATAATAATAAATATAATAATATAATATAATATTATATATATAATAATAATATAATATAATATTATATATAATAATAATATAATATAATATTATATATATAATAATAATATAATATATATTATATTATATTATTATATTCAATTATTTATTTAGGATCCTTTGATAAAATGGTAAAATGGTAAGGTTCGTAAAACTTCGTTTTCAATGTTCTGCTATATTCTCTTCTTTCTTTTTAAATGTTTGCGATACCGTATTATAGGAAATATGTAAAATTACATCGATGACTCGTTTTGCTTTTGATTCGCTATTATTTCTGAAGCCACAAACATTTTTCTGGAAGCAACAATGCTTCAAGAAAAGTCATTAGAAACGTTCTGCAAAAGCATAATTAGTCATCGTAAGGAATTTAAACGTGCGCGAGCCGATAAACCAGACAGACTATTCAGACAGTTGATTCGGCCGAAATAGTTCCATCTATTTTTGCATACCTTTCAGTCCAGATGCCACGACGTTAAAACACAATTTCTGTCGCGCAGCAACGACGGAATGTCTCGAATACCTCGAAGGTCTGTCGAGATCATGTTGCTTCCTTCGATTTCATCGTTGCTTCACCTTTTTTTCTTGAGGTTAGACAGTTTTCTAATTCAGTGATTTCTCTCTAATTCACGCTCAGATTGCGCACAAAAATGGTAATAAATATAAATATAAATAATTAAAATATAGATATATAATATATAATATATAAATAAAATATAATGTATATAATATAATATAAATAAAATATAATGTATATAATATAATATAAATAAAATATAATATATATAATATAATATAAATAAAATATAATATATATAATATAATATATAAATAATATAATATAATATAATATATATATATATAAATATATAATATAAATATAGTAATCAGATCGTATACGAAAATGGACAATTTGGAAAGAGAAGGCTCAAATATCGTATCACTTTTTCCCAAATTGCCCATTTTTGCGCATAATCTGAGCTTCGATTAGGGAGAAATTACTGTGTTTCGTGGATTAGAAGCGAAACTTTCGTTGCATTTTCGTGCATAATAATTCTATAAGAAAAATTATCTACTGAAAATCAGTAGATAATGATTTTAGTATAGTTAGTTAGTATAGATAGTTTGTATTTCCAAATTGTGCCATCATTTGCTAGATTATCGAAATTTATGTGGCTCGTTGACAATCGATAACTATAAGAAGCGAGCCTTGCGCTTCGACTGATCGTATCTCCTCTCCCCAAATTGTCCATTTTTGTTCCCAAAACCTCGATTAGGGTGAACTTACTGTAACTGGTGATTCACGATGCGATCAAATTTATTGTCAGTTTTCTCTCGCTGCGATGATAATAATAACAACGATACCTACCCTGCGTGCATCGAAATTACCACTAAAAAAATACTTACCACGTTCTTTCGTAAAACGTGAAACAGGGAAACAAACCCTTTAGAAAGAGTCGGTTGTTGGCCATGGTATTGGAAAAAAAGCAAACGGCGAGCAGGGCTGCAGGCGCCGAAAGGAGCCAAGACGCGCTTTTAACCATAAAATTCAAAATATCTTCCCCCCGCCCCCCTTCCTTCTGCGCGCTTCCTTTTATGTTAATGGGTGGCAAATTATCGGAAAAGAAGCTATCTCCCGTAGCAGGCTGTCATATGGCGACAGAGGTTCGCAGGATCTCACATTCTCTCGGTCACACTTTCACCCTCGAACGGCTTTCCCTTTTCGGCGCACTATTTCGAAATCCGATAAACGGATGGCCGTTTGCGTCTACGGTTATCGCTAAACGATATCCTGTTGTTCCGATCGAATTAGCGTCTCGTGCAGCGACCGCGTGGAAATCAAACTATTGGGCGTCGGTGCGTCGAAGGCTGCGTCCCTGATCGATTACCCACCCTCCATCGACGTCATCCCTTGCAATCCGGCCGATAAGCTCCCTTCGGCGCGCCGTTATCCCCCCCATTATAAGCTTGGATCGCGATTTTTAGCATGATTTATGCCCTTTTGATTCGGTCGTGTAAATGATGACTTGAATCCCCTGTTAACCGATGATCGACCAATCCTACGTTAATAGAGGAAATTTGCCAAATATGGAACAGCGTTTTGATTTTCACACGCTATTCTAATAAATTGATTGCAGTGGATGAAGGATTTTTATGGGCACTCGGTCGTACACGAAATAATAAGGGGCCACAAGATTCTTGGATATTACTAATTTTATACCTCTATTGTTTAACGATATGTTTGTCATTTTAATAGTTATTGTTTATTTAGGATCGATGTCGTTTTATGTCTTTATTTTACACGATTTTAGGATTTGTTTGTGGCATGTGTTTTTGTTTGTTGCAACTGGTATTGGCGAATTTATTTTATGGGGATGGACAGACGTGTACAAGGCACGTGTGACTATAGTTTATTGTCTTCTTAATTTAGTCAATGCATCTGAAGAAATTGGTAGAATTGAAATGTTATTTCAATTGAAATTATTTCCCTTTGTCACTTCTCCCTGTGTTCAGCAATTTCGAGTAATATTATATAAAAGTAATAATATTAATAATATTATATTAAATTAATTATTTATATTTATTTATATCTAATATATTTTATATATTTTATATTTATTTATATTTATTATATTAAAAATTATTAATTACAATATTAATTAATAATATCATATTAAAATAATAATAATAATAATATTATATAAAAATGTCGAGTAATATTAATATTGAATTATTTCAGAAATATTATGAACTCAACAATTTGTACTTGCAGTTACAAAGCATTGTGAACAATGATAAAGAATATTAAATGAATCGATGTCGAAAAAGTTCGTATTACTTTTAATGAAGTCGAAAGCTCCGAACAAAAACAAAAATCGTTGCTTCATATACTGAACACGATAAAGAAGTGGTAATAATTTCGTGTTTTTACGATCTACCATTTATAAATTGGAAACGTTTTGAAGCGGTACGTGATAAGATTACATGAGTGCAAATAAATACAGTCGAGGGCATAAATATGCAGTCGCCGCGCGACGTATGTATTTACGGACGCACGCACACACACGTCGACCGCGGTGTGCATACTCCTTTGCTTTCCTGTGATCCTGTGATCTTGGTGGCGCCACGTGATCAAATGAGAAAGCAAACGAAATGGGTAGAGAGATAGGAATGAATGAACCGTTCAAATATGGACAAACAATGTGCGCTGTGGGCGTCTCAGTAAATTTATATCGCGAAGATAATTAGCATTCAAATTTTCGATTTAATTTGTAAATATTTAACAATAATAATAATGATAATAATAATAATAATAATAATAATAATAGTAATAATAATAATAACAATAATAATAATAACAGTAGTAGAAATAGTAATAATAATAACAGTAGTAGGAATAGTAATAGTAATAACAGTAGTAGGAATAGTAATAATAATAACAGTAGTAGGAATAGTAATAATAATAACTTTATTTATCAAGAGAAAATTTATCCAGTAATTGGCACATTTCGATTCAAATGTTCAACATTTTCCGAACGCTTACTTAAACTAAAAAGCTTTTAATTCGTGAACGAGCACATTTCAAGCAGCAATTATTGTTTAAACGACAACGATTTTTCACGTAATTTCCTGATAATACAGTATATTTAACAATTGCTCTTTTGTGTAAAAAAAAAGATTGAATAATTACAACTTACAGTAATAATTATAATTCAGATATTTTTCCAATAATGGATTCATCCAAGGAATTTTATTTTTTTGTGTATGATTTCGAGATTAACGAGATGAGCTCGATACCTTGTAAGCTGCAAATATTTCACTGAAATCACCAGGGGGCGTAGCTCAGATGGTAGAGCGCTCGCTTAGCATGCGAGAGGTACCGGGATCGATACCCGGCGCCTCCAAATCGTGTACATTTTTTTTTAATCGTTTTTTAACTACGTTCCACGCTTTATTTTAATATATTAAATTATACCCTTACTTTATTTAAAATACTTACACACGTTATATTGATTACCTTCACATTTATCAAATCTACGATTGTATTTGCATTAATTAGAATTGATGATGCTCTTCCACGTTATTTTCATCATTGCTGCGTTAAAGAAATAAATGCTTTCCGTTCTGAATAACATGCGTGTCATGTCCAACGCAGAGATCGCTTGGGTTTTGGCTTGGCTCGTTATCGAACGTCAGTATTATTCGTCGCTAATCATCTCGCGTTATCGGTGACCCCGACAAACTTCGGCTGCTGTTCGGTGTTTCTTCTATGATCGCAGGCAGTGATCGATATTGGTAGAAATAGTAATAATTAATATAATATATTATATTATATAGTATATTTTATAGTATACTATAGTATATTAATATATTATAGTAGTATAGTATTATATATAATTATATTAATATACTACATTAATACATATATATATATATATTGTAATATAATTATAAATTATATATTATATATAATAGTATACTATATTATATTAATATACTACAATAATATATAATATATATTATAATTATAATGCAATATATAATTATATTTGGATGGAATATAATATTATATAATATTATATAATATTATATTCCATCCAAATATAATTATATATTGCATTATAATTATAAATTATATAAAGAATAATAGAATAATATAATGAGAATAATATATATATATATATATATATTAATATATTGTATTGATATATTATATATATATTATATTATATTAATATACTACATTAATATATATATATAATTATATATTATATTAATATATAATATATATCAATACAATATATTAATATTATTCTCATTATATTATTCTCTCACAATAATAAAATATGCCCGGGTCGCGTTCAAAGAGAAAACGAAACAACGTTTCGATCCGGTTAACAATCCTAATCGATACTAGCGAACTATGTCGGCGCCATGTACTACAAACGACGCGTGACGAAATCATCGACGCGGCAACGAGTGCGAAGTGACAGCTCGCACAATTCGCGGCGTGTTTATATTTATCGCAACGTGTCTACCACACTGTCACGCGATAGCGCCGGCAGAATATTCAGGTATATAGCATTTAGGCGTTCTTCGCGGTGCTATCCTAAGCTCGTTTAGCTCCTCCAACAACCTCCACGTCGGCTCTGTTTCCCGGTTGATTCTAAACCATGATTTACTAACAACTGCCGGTAAAACCAGCTTGTCGGTTGCCCGAACAACCGCCGCCCCGTTTCTAATCCTCCCTCTAATGCTCTCTCGCGTTTGCAAAGCAAAACGCGGTGAACGCGCCTATTTAATTGCGCTCTATTCGATGTCTCGACACCGACGTATCAGGCCACATTGATGTGAGATTACCAGTCCATCGGATAAGAATTATTTAACAGTAGGTGGTCGACTTTTGTTTCGCGGGATTTCGGCGAATAATTAGAAATTGGAAAGTGAGCTTATAATTGCGTTTACCCTGAGATATTCTGCGACCGAGAGAATATTATTGGTGGCATCTGTTGAAAGAATATTTATGTAATATTATACAATATAATATATAGAATAATATATAATGTAATAAATTATATAGAATATAATATAAAATTATGCAGAATATAATATATAGTAAATTATATAAAATATAATATAAAAAGAATATAATATAAATTATATAGAATAGAATATTTATGTAATATTATACAATATAATATATAGAATAATATATAATATAATAAATTATATAGAATATAATATAAAATTATACAGAATATAATATATAGTAAATTATATAGAATATAATATACAATTACATAGAAAATAATATATAGTAAATTATATAGAATATAATATGCAATTATATAGAAAATAATATATAGTAAATTATATAGAATATAATATACAATTATATAAAAAATAATATATAATAAATTATATAGAATATAATATACAATTATATAGAAAATAATATATAGTAAATTACATAGAATATAATATATAGTAAATTATATAGAATATAATATTTATATAGAATTGCATTGCATTATATAAAATATTCTGCACACGATCTTCATTCGCTTTCGAAAAGGAAAAATATAGCTTCAATTTTCTTCACCATTACAACGTTTTCTCGCATGTAACGATTTCATACACTCAAGATGTCGTTTTTACAAAAATTATTAATTCTCTTTCGACTAGCTTGGCGCATTTTTGGCGAAAACGATAGCGAAGCAATAGTCTTGCTCAGCTGAATCGTGCGTCCCCTCTAGATTCTGCGATCCTGGTTCTTCCCCCGATCTATGTTCTCAGCGCCATTGTTCGGATGCGGTCAAGCGTCCCTTCAGCGTAACGCTGTCCGACCGAGGGATACCGAGAAAGAGCCGAGAGCCCTTGCCGGTCCGTAATTGCAAAGAGGCGGTCGTGACTGGCCAGTATCTTAGAAGGAGCTATGCACAGCGTGCCCGGTTATCGTCGAGGCTTTGATTTTATTGCAGTGGCCATGGAAGCAAATTTATATTGTTGGTTTCAAAAATATTTTTTTGGCACCCTCGAGACGTGCTTTGGGTGGCCTGAACGACCTGTTTCTTTCAAATTTTACGCATCGAAGAAAACAGATTCTCCTGTGATAATTCGACATACTTGGGGCCCAGTATCCCAGTCAATTTCCCTTCAATTAAAATTTCCCTCAAATTTTTAATTCGATCGTTATTAAAAACCTTTAAACCCTTATTAAAATCCCCGAGTTTTGCAATACAAATCGCCTTCGTTTATACGAAATTTTATTCGCTAAAAAATTAAAATTTCGTTCGCTAAAAATTTAATTCGTAACTCTAATGGAGACAAATATAAATTTTCTTTCGATTCTCTGGCGCTAAGAAATTTGCTGAATACGCTTTAACACGCTTTAAGGAAAACTCTTTCTCCCTTTATAAAGATACAACGACGAAAAGATGGTATTTCAATGAATCTTCGCAGCAGTTTGCTTCGCGCAAAACTTTTTCCACGAAACGTTCATCCTTAAGAGATTGTCGCCTGGGTCGATCTAATATTGTCGCGAAAGAAAGTAATCGTTCCACTCGCGCGGAAGATGGAGGAGGAGCGTTATTCTTTAGAGAAATGTTTCTTATTATCGGACGATCATTTATCATAGTCCGTACGGTCCTTTTATCTTGCAGAAATTGCAACGAGGATGTCGGTATAGACCAGACTCGAAGCTGATGTGGTTCAACCATTTAATTTCGAAGAAGGATTTCACTATTATGCGAAATAACTGTTTCAAATAATTATAAAATAAAGTAGCACGCTATTTCAAATATACATCTTGTATAATAATGTTTTACTTCAAAAGTAATCAGAGGCGGGGGAATAATTATGAAACGAGATAACGTGTTATTTGAAATAATAGTTCAAATTCAAGATAAATTCGTGGGCTTTGCAGTGTCTGTTCCATCATTAGGGAAAAGATTCGCGAACTTGCCAATGTCTGTTTGACTTTTATGAATACTTAGGTGCTTAGGTATTAATTCTTTCTATAATGGAAATATTTAATTAATATATATTTTTTAAATATATAAACATTACTCTATAAATCTTTGCCCAAGATAACGATGACTGTTAATAAATGTAAAAAAGAAGTCACAAGATATTAAGCAATATATTATATTATATTTATAGCAATATATTATATTATATTATATATAATATATTATAGCAATATATTATATTATATTATGTATAATATATTCCTTGATTTATTATTATCCATGATTTTTAATTAAATGTGCTATCATTCTGTCCCGCTGTATCTCCATAAAAATTCTTTATTTTTCTCATAAAATTCTTTCGACTGCAATTCTACAATAGTATAATAATAAATACATAATATAGTATACAATATATAATATATATAAACTATAAATATACTATAAACTATAATATATACTATAAATATATAGTATATAAATAATAATTAGTTGCCAACCCAATATTTCACTTGCGCATGCTTATAGTGGTATTTTGCAAATTTCTATAGAAACAAAGAAATCCTGGTTGTAAATTTTTAAATAAGTAAAAAAATTACGTTCGTTTGAAAGTCTGCTATCTTTTGGTCCGGCACTGTATCAGCCCAACGAGAGCGGTTCGTGCGACATCCCCGATACTGTCACGCTAGGGTGGTAGGGGCTTTCAACTCCTTTTGACCCAGTTGGGTCAGAAAAGGTCACAATAAACGACACGCCGGCGTACACACACACACACACACACCTACACACACCCACGCAAGTTTATCTTGTAACACCTTTCGCTTCGTGTTCTCCTGTTGCCCCGCATGTTTTTTCTTTGTTCAACGATTCAGAATTCACCACCCATTATGACAAGCATTACGTGCACGTGTCTCGTCTCGAGGCCCGAGCTCCGTTCAACTCTAAGCTCGCTTGCACTCCTTACGGGAGCGCGTTACGGTTCCAGAGTAGGAACGACCTGCGTCCTACAATCCTAATAGCGCGTGTGTAATTCAGGTGACGTAATGTGCGTAACGCGCATTCACCCTCACATCGCAATGTAAGTACAATTCGATCAGCAAATTATCCAGTAATGAAATATTTTACTTGTTGCTGTTTACGCGTTATTGCTTGGAGATAGAGGAACCAATTTTGTCGCTGAATCTTCTTTTAACAAATCGGCACAAATTGTGGCTTTGCCTAAAAATTTACAGCTTCGTTGCAAACGAAGCTTTCGTCTGTAATCATTTGTATTGGCTGAAGAAAAGACGAAATATTACTTTTGCTTGGAAGCTCGTAATTTTAAAGGGATTTGAAGCATCGAGATTTCAATATGGACTTGAAAACCGAAAACTGCTCGGTCAATATATATTTAAGGGATATTAAAATACATATATTTTTTATATAAACAACTTATTTTAAATAAATAACGTGAACGATGGCAATTCAGAATTCGAAACGTATCTGTTAGAACCGCAGATAAATCGTAATTTAAATCCGACGGATGGAAGATAAACTGCAACAAATATAAAAAGCAATCAAATTTGGCAAAGGTATATTTAAACATTACAGCTATATTATTCTCTATAATTGGAAATATAGTGAAAGAAAACTGCAACAGTTTACTGCCAGAAAATGTGGATTCATTAATATTTTTATTTGCTTTACTTAAATATTAGATAAGAAATATAAAAAGATAAACTGTATCTTAAAATAAAAATAATTTATCCAAATATTATCTTATTACATTATTTCAACCGTTCAATTTTATACCATCAGATCAGAATTTTAGTATGGCATTTCTCACTGGCATTATATCAGTTATTCGCGATTTGTGATTTCCTCGTGTATTTCATATTTATGTATTTTATATTTTATAAAATACCCGGGAAAAGTTTTCTCTACGCTCTGACCAAAAAAAATGTTTGCTACGCAAGTTGGTCAGTATTCGCTTATCTGTAAATTAGAATATAAAAACTTGCAAACGAAAATTCTTTCATAAACACATACAATAAATATCGTTAATCCATGTTTTTTACATGATAATAATCTAGCTGGTGTTGACACGATTTCAATGACCCATTATATTATAACTTGAAGCATTGAAACAATGCCAAAATAAGCGTTCGGTCGCAGAATGCGAATTCCTGCAGCACTGTGCGCTCGGTCGCGACTAGAGAGGACATTCCTAGACTATCCAATGTCTGTTTGTCCAATGAGTCATCGCTAGCCATCCTCGATCTCTTTTCGAAGGACACGTCCTCCTTTTCTCATTCTGTTCTCCCGTCTTCGTAAGTTTTTATCATTCTGGGAATTGCAGCAAAGTCTCTCCAATTTTCCCCCAGCTTGTGAACAAAAGTGGACAACTTGGAGAGAGGAGATACGATTATTCGAGACGCGAGGCTCGTTTTTATTGTTTCCGTTTGTCAACAACTATATCATTAACTATACCAACAACTATGCTACCCTTCGCAAATTGTGGGACACATTTTTGTGGACAATCTGAGCGTCAATTAGAGAGAATCGACTGCATCTTATATTTTAATAGAATTTAAGTGAATCCCATTTTGCAATTCCTTGTTTTAATTCCAGAGTATTGCAACAGTTGGTTTGCAATACTGATAATAATACTGAGTAGTAATAATATTGGTTCAGTGAACCGGTAAAAGAAACAGAATGTTGTCGTACAGTAATATTATAGTAATATACGTATAGTAATATTTTGTTACTATTAGTACTATTACTATTAATAGAAATATTATTATTATTAGTACTATTACTATTAGTACTATTACTATTAGTACTATTACTATTAATAGTAATATTATTACTATTAATAGTAATATTATTACTATTAGTACTATTACTATTAATAGTAATATTATTACTATTAGTACTATTACTATTAATAGTAATATTATTACTATTAATAGTAATATTATTACTATTAGTACTATTACTATTAGTACTATTACTATTAATAGTAATATTATTACTATTAGTACTATTACTATTAGTACTATTACTATTGATAGTAATATTATTACTATTAGTACTATTACTATTGATAGTAATATTATTACTATTAGTACTATTACTATTAATAGTAATATTATTACTATTAGTACTATTACTACTAATAGTAATATTATTACTATTCGTATATTACGTATATTATTATTATATTATTATATTATTAGTATATTACTATTAGTACTATAACTATTAATAGTGATATTATTACTTTTCGTATATTACGTATATTATTATACTATATTATTAGTATATTATATTATTACTATACGTATAATTCACAAATCAGTAAGTGTAAATAAATTTACACTGAAAAACTCGTTCACAGAGGGTTGTTACATAAACTTTCAAATAATTACATTATCCTATATTAATAATGACACGTTTAATTCAGACACGACCAGTAATTAATTACAGCGAATCGACCAAAGTTACATTCCAACGTCTTCGTCCCAGCGTAATCAATTGTTCGTTTTCACATACATAAAAAAAAGAAAAAGAAAAAGAAGTAACTGTACGCCACTGTACTCGATTCTGTCGCTAAATTGAATCGCGGATTCGTCCACCATTGTGTTCGCAACAGCTGTTTCCGTTAATCAATCTCAAGTATGGTCTGCGATTTTTCCAATAGAAAAAGATTGCCGAGCGAAGAACCTGAATCCTGTGAACGGGGATGTTGCAGGAACGTATCCATAGCCATGCTCGTTGTTTATGCGTCCCTTGCACAGTTGGACCGCAGTCAGGCTTTGGCCTCGGCCCCAAAAAGGAGCAAACGAGGAAGGAGCCAAAGGAGCGGAGCAGAGATCATGCTTCCCCGATAACTCACGCTCGCACAGCAGTGCGTGAGCCTAACCAGTCTGTAAACCGTTGCAAAGTTATGGTGTAGCCGCGTGCGACTGTACAGTGTACGTACAGTGCCGACTAAAAGTCTGCGGAACAGTTTTAGCGAGAATCCGATGGGGAAAAAAGTTGCAGATTTTAACGTCGATGGACGCAGGAATCGATGGACACTGGATTGTATTTTGTACAGGGAACGAAATAATGAGAAACAGATTTGTGGCATCGAACGCGTTGATAAATATCGTGGAAACGTGATATTGTTATTTTGTAAGAATTCATTAAACTGAAAGAGGGGAATGTAGAGATCGGTCCAATGCAGCGATGTTTTGTAAGCTGTGAAAAATATATGTTATATAATAAAATAATAATATAATAATGTAATATTATTATGTATATTGTATTATTATATATATTATAAAATAAATATTACTATTATTATCTGCATGTCGAATTGTTGGTCGAATTAAATATTGACAACCACTTCAGATCTACGAAAATGTATATAATGGAATCGTGGGCTTTAAAATATTATCGTGGACTGAATTTTTAATAGTGCTTTTAATTGACGAACGTATAATCGGTTAGTTGTTGCAATATGTTTGGAAAGTACGGAAATTATACCGTATAAGTTCGATTTTCTTCGTATTTTGTATATTAATATTGATATTAAATAAATAATTTAATATTGTATATTAATATTAATATTAATTAAATTATTTAATATTGTATATTAACATTATACAAAATATATATTATATAAAATATAAATATAAATATAAATATATTTATTTTATTATATAAAATATATAATTTATTAATATAATATATAAATATCAAAGTATACGCGAATATATTCGTCGTGCAAAAATTTCAATATTTTTTCTTGCGACGAGTATACTCGTCAAAAAATAGTTAGCTGGTTAACAGCTAATTTTAGATTCTATCAAGGACAGATTTAACCTTAACATTAACGTTAAGATATACGCATGAATAATTTATAATTTATAATAATTGAGAATATACAACAGAGATGTTGTTAAAAGGTTTGCTTCCCTTGCGAAGGGAGGTTTCGCGGAAACTTTCAATCGACGCTGTACGTAACAACGTGTGCGTACGCGTGTCTTCTGAATATGTGTATTTATATATGAACACATGGAAAGTGGTCGGACCCTTTGAACACTCCCTATGGGGGCTGATTCCTTGGTAAGGCCACGCATTGCCTCTCAAGCCCTTCGTTCCTCCATGTCCTTCACAATGCCATGGAATATCACGTAAACTTTCTTTCAATCACGTTATGCATACCGTTGTTAAACATTCTTTGTCAATGATAGTTCGACGGTCGTCGATGTACGATAATTAGAACCGCGAACATTTCGCGAACGAAAAATATTAAAAACAGTAATCGCGATACTTTAATTGTTATGAGACAGTACCTCCAGATTAAATTTATTTTGGACATATTAACCCCTTGCAATACGGTTTCTATCACGATTAGTTTAATTGTCGCTTCTCCGTTGTTAACAATTTACAGAACAGAGCGAGATACATTTTATTAAAATTAAAACTAAATTCAATTAATATTAATACTAATGTTATTTGTACAGTGTATCATAAGTAATTATTTAAAATAATTAGTATATTTAATATTAATATAATATAATATTAATTCCAATTAATATTTTGATCTAGATATTATAGATATTATAGATATAATTCTCAACACCGATTTCAATGATCTTGAAATACATTGCAAAAGTCATCATTCTGAGCAACTTTTTCCTATATACATACATACATCAATTTTCTAGACATTCACAAAAATACATTTCATATATAATGTGCATATGTTTTCTGCTTGCAACATTAATTGCTTATTTCTCTGTTGTCCCCTACAGTTCAAATTACTCAGTTTTAGCACTGTCTACGTACGAAGTTGGTTGCGGTTAGGTATATGAGAGGGTGGAGAGGGCAGGCAGTTAGGCTACTACGCTAGGAATGTTCTGCATATGTATGGTCAGGACGGCCTAAAGGCCGGTTTTTACCCTCCTCCTCACGTATGTAAACGGTGCTAAAACTATGTAACATGAACTGTACAACGCCACAAATTAATAACATTTATGTTACAATGGAATATATATACATGGCAGGAAATATACATATAGCAATAATATAATAAAAAAAGTATTCGTACACCCTTTGAAATGCAATAACTTTCTCAAAACTGTACCAAACGACTTGAATTCTTTCTTTATATACAATTAAAAAATAACAATTGAAATTGAAAAAAGAAGACAATTGAATTCTTTTTTATAAACAATTAAATCACTGCATTTTCTCTTCGTTATTCTATCCGAACAAAAACCTAAATATATGTACTAGTGATATAAAATGAAAAAGTATATAAGGCTGTACCAAAACGACTTGAATTCTTTTTTTATATACAATTAAAAAATAACAATTGAAATTGAAAAAAGAAGACAATTGAATTCTTTTTTATAAACAATTAAATCACTGCATTTTCTCTTCATTATTCTATCCGAACAAAAACCTAAATATATGTACTAGTAATATAAAATGACAAAGTAAGGCTTGAATATATAATTTCAGTTGTTATGTGTTCTTTTTGCCGCTTTCTGTATGGAAACGGACCATTGTGCGACGCGATGCAGCAGCGAAGAATCACGGCGCCGTGGCGGATGCGAGAGAACCGCGTCTCTCGCGAGAGAAATTGGGCGCGGTTCGTCTCGCGACGCGACCGTAAGGTGGCTACGGTGCTCGCTTCGGTTTCTCGCTGCCGAAGCTGCGTAATCGGGGAATATAAAGTGGGAAGGGATGCTAAAAGTCGACGCTAAAAAGTCGAAAGGAGCAACGAGTTGAAAGCATCGTCTAGGGTCGCAAGCGAATGAAGGCAAGCAATTCTAAAAATTCTCTAAACCTTAGACTTTTTAACTAGCACACCTGTCTTTTCCTTTTGTTATTTCCTGTACTTCTCCCAAGCCCAACCTAAGTTAGTTCGAAAAGCGAGATGTTCCAAAAGATTAAAAAGTGGATAAGTAGTAAGTCTTCCTTCCGGGTGCAGTGTAAAAAATTCTCTAAAGAATTAAAGCAAGCAATTATAAAAATTCTCTAAACCTTTTACTTTTTAACCCTACTACCTACCCTTCCTTGTAATTTCCTGTACTTCTCCCAAGCCCAACCTAAGCTAGTTCGAAAAGCGAGATGTTCCAAAAGGCTAAAAAGTGGATAAGTAAGCCTTCCTTCCGGGGGCAGTGTAAAAAATTTTCTAAAGGATGAAGGCAAGCAATTCTAAAAATTCTCTAAACCATGTACTACCTACTACTTGTGCCCTTTCTTGTTATTTTCTATATTTCTCCCAAGCCCAATCTAAGCTAGTTCCAAAAGCGAGGTGTTCCAAAAGGTTAAAAAGTGGATAAGTAAGCCTTCCTTCCGGGTGCAGTGTAAAAAATTCTCTAAAGAATTAAAGCAAGCAATTATAAAAATTCTCTAAACCTTATACTTTTTAACCCTACTACCTGCCCTTCCTTGTAATTTCCTGTACTTCTCCCAAGCCCAACCTAAGCTAGTTCGAAAAGCGAGATGTTCCAAAAGGCTAAAAAGTGGATAAGTAGTAAACCTTCCTTCCGGGTGCAGTGTAAAAAATTCTCTAAAGAATGAAGGCAAGCAATTTTAAAAATTCTCTAAACCTTATACTTTTTAACCTACTACCTGCCTTTCCTTTTTATTTCTTATACTTCTCCCAAGCCCAATCTAAGCTAGTTCCAAAAGGTTAAAAAGTGGATAAGTAAGCCTTCCTTCCGGGTGCAGTGTAAAAAATTCTCTAAAGAATGAAGGCAAGCAATTATAAAAATTCTCTAAACCTCTTAGACTTTTTAACCTACTATCTGCCCTCCTTCCTTGTAATTTCCTGTACTTCTCCCAAGCCCAACCTAAGCTAGTTCGAAAAGCGAGGTGTTCCAAAAGGCTAAAAAGTGGGATAAGTAAGCCTTCCTTTCGGTTGTAGTGTAGGCTTGCCCGGAACCAGAGATATTCTCTACTGGGTTCAGCGAACAACTCGACCGATTCCTTTTATATTTCCTGTTGAGGAAATATCCACCTTCCGCGTGCAGTGCAGGCTGGCCCTAAAACCAACGTTGTACTTCGCTGTCGCTAATAATGTTCGCTACGACGACCGCTACTTTCAATGTCTGACTATTATACTATGGCCTCGCCCAGGATTCAGTGTAGGCTCGTGTAGGCTTGTCCAGGATCAGCATTGTCCAGGGATCAGCATTAGGCTCCCTTGGGCCTCCTGAGTCCCGACCACGACCTCTCGCGATATCGCCGCGATTTTACGGTAACTGAGAAAAGAAGAATTGAGAAATTAATTTTAAGAAAATTGAGTAATTTTGACACAGTCGTAAATGACTTGCGTCCGCCGCCTTTGTATAAAGTAGAATAAGGAAATATAACACGTTTTTACCAGATTCAAAACTCGCTTTTGTTGTTTCGAGGTGTCAGAACCCGGCCGTTCAACTAATTGGGGGCATTATCCCTCGAGCATCTTTAACTTCGCGATCTTTAATTATCCACAATTCGTATCAAGATGAACCGATTTCGACGAAATTTCCAGCATGCATATACAAGTCGCCGAGATCTGCAAAACGCATTTTTGAAATTTTCGTTATAAGCTGAGACAATAATGTTGCAATTTCAGAGCTTCTTTATTCTCGCTCTTTTCTTTTTATCGTTTCAACTAATAGGAAAATTGAAGAAAAGTATTTTTAGTTATTGTACAGTGAACAGATCCCTCCGAAATTTCCAGCATGCATATACAAGTCGCCGAGATCTGTGAAAGGCGTTTTTTAAATTTTCGTTATAAGCTGAGACAATAACATCGAAATTTCAGAGCTTTATTCTCTCTCTTCTTTTTATCGTTTCAACTAATAGGAAAAATTGAAGAAAAGTATTTTTAGTTATTGTACAGTGAACAGATCCCTCCGAAATTTGAAAAAATTCAAGTCAAAATTTTAGTACAGTTCTAAAAGAGTTATTTACCATCTTCAAAGTCCGCGAATACTTTAATTGTACTGTCATTGTGGGGCTCATGTGAAAAATGGGACCGACTTTCTAGCTCCACTCTACATTGCTACCATAAACAGTACGTTGAACGAAATTATTGAATAAAATTACGAACGATCCCGAACGATCGGTTGCGTTTTTGTAAGGCTTATGCGAAAAATGGAACCGTCTTTCTAGCTCCACTCTACATTGCTACCATAAATAGTACGTTGACCGAAATTATTGAATAAAATTACGAACGATCCCGAGCGATCGGTTGCATTTTTGTGGGGCTTATGCGAAAAATAGGACCGACTTCCTAGCTCGACTCTACGTTGTTACCATAAATAGTACGTTGACCGAAATTATTGAATAAAATTACGAACGATCGGTTGCGTTTTTGTGGGGCTTATGCGAAAAATGGGACCGACTTTCTAGCTCCACTCTACATTGCTACCATAAATAGTACCTTAACCGAAATTATTGAATAAAATTACGAACGATCCCGAGCGATCGGTTGCATTTTTATGGGGCTTATGCGAAAAATAGGACCGACTTCCTAGCTCGACTCTACGTTGTTACCATAAATAGTACGTTGACCGAAATTATTGAATAAAATTACGAACGATCGGTTGCGTTTTTGTGGGGCTTATGCCAAAAATGGGACCGACTTTCTAGCTCCACTCTACATTGCTACCATAAATAGTACCTTAACCGAAATTATTGAATAAAATTACGAACGATCGGTTGCGTTTTTGTGGGGCTTATGCGAAAAATGGGACCGACTTTCTAGCTCCACTCTACATTGCTACCATAAATAGTACCTTAACCGAAATTATTGAATAAAATTACGAAAGATCCCGAGCGATCGGTCGCGTTCACGCGAAAAAGAAAAAGATCCGCCGTTCGAGCGTGTTCTGGCGTACAGGAAGCAAAGGCACAGAGAGCAAGGCTGTTCGATTTTGCCGGCGCCGCGTCGGGTGCTAACGCTACTCCCACACCTCGACCTCCTTGGCCTGATACGTTCCTGGTAAAAAATCTCGTTCTCTATTGTTCCACCCTAATTAATATCCACAACAAGTAGTATCAGTCCTTCGTCGCGGCGACGCACGCAGTTCCTGCGCGTCATACCTCCCTGCTAGCTGGCACTGTCACTTATCCAATATCTGTAAACAAAAAATGGTCATTGACAACGGCCCAGGGAAGATGAATGGGGCACCTTAGCACGTAGTACAAATACCTACATGCTACGTACTACATACTTCGCGGTCGCACGTGCACCTCGGCGACGATAATGTGCAATGTCTTTGGAAAGGCACTTTCACATTTCCGACTCGTACCTTTCACCATCGTGGATATACTGTTGATAATTTTATGCAATGATTATCGTGATTTACATACCACGATTATATTTATACTGAGAAACAACCATTTAATGAGTGCGCCGTTGCAAACACGTCGCTGCGATCAATCGGGTTCGGAAGCCTTTTGTTTGCTTCAGTTTTTTAGCGGATTCTTTTGGGATTTAAATATGCGTTTAATTCAATTTCCATTGACAACCACGTAACAGCTGCGAAAGTACAGTAAATTCTCTCTAACCGATGCTCAGATTGTGTACGAAAATGAACAGTTTGGAAAGGAGGGGACAATTTGATTATTCGAGCCTCGCGACTTGTTTTTATTGTCGCTGACAATCAGTTAAAAATCAGTAAAAATTGAGAACAATTTTTCCAGATCGCGATACGAAAAGGAGAATAGTAAAAATCGAATTATTGCATCATTTAACGCTGTTGGTATATCGTGGAATATTCGTTTGAAACGTTTTCCCGTTTAGTCGATATTAAACGAGTAATTTTATACGTCAATTTAACAGTTATTATTTAACAATTTTATACATCTGAGTGCTAGACCCTGCCGGTGTTTCCAAGCTCACCGTGTACAGTAAATTCTCCCTAACTGACGCTCAGCTTGGATACAAAACTGGACAATTAGGGAAGAGGAGACACGATTATTTGAACCTCTCGGCTCTTTTTTATAGTTGTCGACAATCGGTGACTATGAAAACGAGCCGCAAGGTTATTTTACGATTATCGAACGTAAATACACGATTTTGCGTTGCGCAGCGCAAGTTCGAACATTATTAAACATGATCACATTAAGTTATATTATTTATTTCGTTGACAAATTTTGTTACTCGAATAAAATCCTGCTATTCTGTAATCGTTTCTCTCTGTGATCCACAAACTGTAATATTCTACAACGCAGAGCACGTCACATTGACTAATAGTAATAACAATTAGACCGCGAATTTTCATAAAAAAAATAAACATCGTGTCCACACCTAATTCCAAGAAATAAAAACTGTAAAATCGCTCTTCCTTGAATCGTTTCAATCGATTAAAGATGCCACTTTCGAATCCTTTCATTCTTTCCATCGTGCATAAAATCAGCGGTCCAGCTATAATTATCGCATCTCTTATTACCGTGTAATTACAGTGATCGCGGTGATTTCGATGAAACGATCGTAAAATTTGAGATGCCCCGTTTCTCGGGCGGCGCGCACAGTGCCGCGCGGAAGCCATTAAAACAGGCGGTTTATGTTCATCGATACCGGATCGAGAGGACGTTTCAATTAATTAACGAGCGGGAAGGGGACGCGGGGGAAACGAAACGTCGAACGCGCGGCCGCGTGTTCGATAAACGAGCTTTTTTTCGAATACAAAATGTCGCGTCGCGTATCAGGTTAACACGCGGCGAGTAGTAGGTGAACTTTACAAATGTAACGCCGCCGCGTTTATCGGTAATACATCGCTGTACCTTCTGTTTTCCTGTGTAATTGCAAACTTTACTTGGTTTACAACGATTTTGTTACATTCACGTTGCAAAATTCGCTGAATTTATATAACAGCGCGCGTGCAACTAGCGATATTATTGTGCAACGTGTCCCCGTTCCTGCCCGCGTTCGCATAATTTGTTCCGAGTGCGGGACCGTTCCGCCGCGACAGGGTGTCGTTTAATATGTTTACAATGTAAAATTATTACAAATGCTCATTTTGCAATCAGTGACGTTATTCGCGAGAAACATAAACGCGAAGCGGTGTATATCGCCGCGGAACGGAAATAGTTGTTCGCCGCGAAACTGATAAGAGAAGGACGCGATGCGAGCGACGCTTCGGACGCGCGTCGTTCGATTCGATATCGTGCGAAATTCATCGAACGATTTATCTGGCACGTTCGAAAAATTGTTTGGAGAGATTAAGAACTAAAAATTGGTATCAGAGAAAAATTGGTAATCAGAGATCAATGTTGCGTAATGGGCGCTTCTTGTCACGTATTTGATGGATACGGCACATTCTTCGGATTAATTAAAACTGTTTATTTACAGTATTTATATAATTTGCATAATTTATATAATTTACATAATTTATACTGTATTGATAATTTTCTTTGAGACTTTAGATTAGGGTAAAACTAATGGAAATGACTAATGAAAATTTTAAACTAAATAAAATATTTGACTAAATAAAATTTTTCACTCATTGTCAGTAGCAACATTTATAATCGTACATTAAAAATAATAATGAACTTTCGTTTGTATTATCATATTAACATTATATAAGTAAAACAGTAAATAGTAGTTATTTATTTATTTATTTTTTATCATGCACATGTTCCTTTGTCTTCTTTTCGTTTCTATCTTAGTTTAACACTCTCTTATATCAAAATCATTTGATAATACAATAATACAATAATATATAATAATATATAATAATATAACAATATATAATAATATAATAATATATAATAATATAATAATATATAATAATATAATAATATATAATAATATAATAATATATAATTAATACAATAATATATAATTAATACAACATAACAATAAAATATAGTAGATTTTAATTACAATTAGTAAATTACGTCATCCAGATTTATCAAAAATGTATTCGTCGTGATCCACAATACACGGATTTAAATAATCGCAATAATTGGACAGTAATTGTTGCAATTCACTGTTCTAAGAAAGTAAATAATTATTTACTTTATAATTATTTACTAAATAATTATTTATATTTACTTTATAATTATTTACTAAATAATTATTTACTTTCTTAGAACAGTGAATTGCAACAATTACTGTCCAATTATTGCGATTATTTAAATCCGTGTATTGTGGATCACGACGAATACATTTTTGATAAATCTGGATGACGTAATTTACTAATTGTAATTAAAATGTACTATATTTTATTGTTATGTTTTATTAAAAATACCCAATTAACTAATACGCTTCTGGAATTAATTTCCGGAAAAAAATTCTTCATAAATGTTTCGAATACCATTTGACAACAGCACAGTACCGTTATCAACTGCATTCGCATGCAACAATAACCATAGCCCGTTGCGTTGCCGGTTGGAACGGTGGGCCTGATCCGCTGCTCCGCGTTCCTACGTTCCTAATAATTACATGTCTCATCTGTTCTAACCCATTTCTTTCCATGCGCGGCTCTTTGTTCCTATATCCAGCGACCTCTTCTTCCTTTCATGGTTCTCGTGGAAGGCGGTCGGTCAAGCATCGGCGACTTTCCCGGTGACATTATCGAAAGCAAATTCATTGAGGAGGATCAGAACAAACTCCCACAATGTTGATGCTCCTCTAATATCGTGGTAACGAGCACAAGCCACCTCCTTGACGCCGTTTAATCTCTTTGGCCGGCTTGGCCGGCCTCGTTCGCTTTTTAAGACCGCGGCAACGCTCGACTATGCACAGCAAATTCTCCCTAATTTATGCTCAAATTGCGCACCAAAATGGACTAATTCGGGGAGAGAAGATGCGATTATTCGAACCTCATGTCGGTCGTTTTTATAATTGCCAATTGTCGATAATTAGAATAAATTGTACCTCCTCTTCCAAAATTGTTCATTTTTGTCTGCAAGCTGGGGGAAAATTAGGGAGAATTTATTAGATTCGATTACTATTATCGAGTACAGTAATTTTTTCTCCTAATCGACGCTCAGCTTATAATAAAAACTAAAATATTAATATATAATAAACGAAAACATTATAGATTGTTGGGAAAATCAAAAAGGTATAGAAGTCTCTATTTATCAAAACTAGTCCTGGTTACGCCAATGCTGAGAAGGAGGATGACACACGTTCGTCTGCTATTTTTGTTCCCAAAATATTATAACGGTTTTTATTTTATAGAAATATAATTCTCTCTACATGTTATAAGTATATATTTGCAGTTTCTTTAATATAAATTTTTCTCTTTTGTTGTACTACGAAACCCAAAACTGTTTAATTCATAGAAATAAAGATTTTATACATTTACACGGTTTCAAATGTATCACATTATATTGGATATAAAAATGATATAATATATATAATAATATATATAATAATTATATAATAATATATATATAATAATATAATATAATATAATATATATTATATATAATATATATATAATAATACATATAATAATGATATAAAAACAAATCGACGTGCATCAATAAAAAATATTGCTTTAAAAAATGTCACGAATCATACACTCTTGTGACGAGTATGTTTGTGAAACTGGTTAAATATATGAGATATTAAATTACAATGTCCTTATTTCCAAGCCATAAATATACAGATACAGGAACATAAATTTCCCCGCGACCTATTTAATTACTTAATAATTTATTATTAAGACAATAATATATCTTATATATTTAATTTCGCCCACGAAATGAACATAATTTGCAAAAGGGTGTATTTAGAAAATATAGAAAATATAAAAAATATAGAAAAGCGAACAGGACCGGCAAAAGCATAAATTTACTTTGAAAAAAATATCAATTTCATTTGAGAAAATGTCGATACCGCCAGGAAAAGGTGGCCATCGAGGTTCGAAAGCCGTAGACCAGTGTCGGAGAAGCCAGCTGCTCGAAAGGCAATATACCCCCTAGCAGGTAACACGATCTACGACCAGCTGTATCGATCGATGACTGCGCGGTGACGTCACCGTTTTAACGAACAACGGAAGCCGCACTCCGCAGGGGTTGAAAATCACCCCCTGCAGCCTCGTGTTACCCTGCTACCGAACCGCCCTTGTTTTCCAATAAATACAAAGTGTGCAGCCCTTAAACGGGACCGTGTTGCTTCGCTGCAGAGACTTGGCCTCGGTACGGAGCAACCCCTCGCGAGGGGCGAACGGGATCGCGTTCTCGCCTTAGGCCGGCCTCCTATTGGAAACCAATAAGGCGTTATCGGAAGTATCGGTTCCACTTCTTGGAAATTCTAACAGCCTGCTCCATTTCCGGTCGAGTTTCCACCGAGCGTGCGAGCGGTCGCGTTCGATTTATCGATTCCCAACGGCGGCAATGGCGGCAACGGCAGGCGGCGGCTGGAACCTCTAGTTCGCGTATGTCGCCCCGCTCCGTGAACCAATCGGGAATTCCTACTCCCGATCGCCGAGCAACCCCCGTATTTATTGGTTATCGAACCGCCGATACGCACCCCTCACGCGCTGATGAACTCTCGATACTTCAAGTTCCCGTAAGATTTGTCCTGTCGCCGCTGATCTTACGTGGACGCTGATTGAACGGCGAACACCTGTGCAATCAATAGCCGTGCAATCGACGAATAACGCGGAATATAATTGCGCAGGGGTAGTCGGTATTTTTTTCTTGTTAGCCTCTAAGAGCTTAAAGGGTCTTCGGCAGCAAAACGACTTATGGTAAAAGAAGATGAATGTCGGAAAAATTTAATTGTCTTTGCAGCGTTATTTTATTGTTTTCATTGACCTTTTTTCTTCGAAGGATTGTCTTCTTTTGTTCGAGAACGAAGGACTGAGGACAAACTGATAGACACTTGCAATTTGTTCGAATGTAAAGAAATGATGTGCAAAGTAGAAGACGTTGATTGTTTCTAATTAATATTTCGGATGAAGAAATCGCAGTATTTATTGGACAAGTCGAGCGTGTATTGTTGAAATATGCTGTTGCATTGTGTCGTATCCATCCGTAGACAATAAGACTTCGATGACCATTACTCCTTTTAATGATTCTGCAACCCTGTTCAAGAGATAATACCATCGACAAACCTCCTATATTGGTTTCCAATAATTCCTGGCTTTCTGGTCCACTTCAAACCGTCGACCATGCGATCGACGTCCATCTTATTTTGTAGTGACAACGGACGATACCTAGAAAGCGCCATTGCACCGTCTAAATTTTCAGCCAATTTTTGTTCCATTTGTTGCGACGATATTAATCTTAGAACTTGTGTACTTCTTTATATTGATACTGGGGTTGAATTTATTCGGATTTCATGCGACCTTTTACAATGATAAAGTACGTGCTTTAGTAGCTTTAATAGCAGTTTTACGATATGCATACTGGCATTATTTATGCGATGTTTATTCTCCCGAGTTATCATTTAAATAAAATTAAATGATAGATGCTTTTCTGTGTCTACTAAGCTGCTAAACGTTCGAATCATTCGAAATACTATTAGGGAAAGTGCGCGTATTACTGCGGACGCTCCAAATACTGCAATATTTTATAAAATCTAAGAATTTATAGTGTGTAATCTTGTAAGATTGAATTCCTACACTAAAGGAGAACCTCGTGAAAAAAATAACATCAGTCTAAATAAAATCTAGGAAAAAAGTTACGTTATTATATTATTATATTATTATAGTATTATATTATTATACTGTTATATTATTATATTATTATATTATTATACTATTATACTGTTATATTATTATATTATTATATTATTATACTATTATACTGTTATATTATTATATTATTATATTATTATATTATTATATTATTATACTATTATACTGTTATATTATTATATTATTATATTATTATACTATTATACTGTTATATTATTATATTATTATATTATTATACTATTATACTGTTATATTATTATATTATTATACTATTATACTGTTATATTATTATATTATTATATTATTATACTATTATACCGTCATATTATTATGTTATCATATTATTACATTATTTACATCATGTTACATTTACTTTCTGAAAGCAATACGGTAGGCTTCCTATAATTAACCGCAAAACGACAGCAAACAGAAATCTCTCACCGCCCAATTTTTCCTAAAAAAAAAAGAAAAAAACACGGTGTCCTCGCAGAAATTTCAGGCGCGGCACGCTTCTCGAACAGACAGGCCATATTTGCGGTAGCAGCGAGCGCAGCGTTTCCACGGCGAATGTTCGAACTATGCACCCCTAACCGCAGGACGCTTCGCCCCGACCGGTTTACAGGTTTGCAGAGCTGTATGCCGTACCAGTATATCCCCCTCCAATCCGCGTCGAGGATGATGCACCTCCATCGGCGGATGCTCGCCTGGCAAGGTGGCGGGCACTGGCGACGCTTCGTCCCGCGAAAGGAACCGATAAAAACCTCCGCAGCATCTTTTTCATGGCTAGACTTTCGACGAACGGACGCCTGGAGACGCGGAGACGGGGCTCAGGGACCTTGGCCGAGGGAACCGGCCACTTAAGCAACCGGCCATCTCACTACGGCCAGGAACATATGGGAAGCGAGGGGGTTCGCGCGGGCTTTGTCGCGGTTCAGCGCGATTTATGATGTCTTTTTACCCCCCACCACCCCTCCGCCTCGTCCGCCCCGAACCCCTTCATTATTTTTCTTGGATCTTTTTTTCGTGTTTCCCGTCCCGTCCTGAACGTGTACACGCACACCGATCCGCGGTTATCGATCTCTGCCGATGATGGCTGACAGCGCGCCAGCGCGCCACCCCCGTCGCGCGCATATCTCCCACGTGTGCATATCCGACTCCCCGTGGTCGGGACCGCGGACCGCTTTGTCACGCATCAACGTCCGTCGATACGGCCACCGTTCGATAGTCGATTTCCCTTTGCTTGCCTCTCTACTTTCGCTCGTTTCTTACCCCGACGGGTCAAGGGTTGCCGAGAGCTTGTACTTACTGGACGATCGTGTCTGCGCCGCGTCTATATCTATATGAGCATAGATACGTGACCAGGCTGCGAATGTTTATGCACTTACGATCTGCAGCGAATATGCTGACTGTATGCAAGAATATGCGCACTACAGGGTGGTCCACCTAAGTAAGATCACCTGAACAGCTCCTCTAATGGCGGGGATACAACAAAAATTTTTTATGCTATTTCATTATTTTTATACTGCTTGTTACTACCACTTATTATACTATACTAGCTACATTATACTACTACTACTATACTATACTACTATGCTACTTATTATACTATATACCATATACTAAGTATATACGGCATAGGTTCGGTAAATGCGAATGTTGGAAATATGATTTTTAAATGTACAGTAGATTCTTTTTAATTGACGTTTGGAAATTGACTCCCGAATTGACGTAAGAATGGACAATTTGGGAAGAGGAAATACGATTATTCGATTATTATATTTATTATACGATATTATTATTATTATTATTCGAACCGCGAGGCTCGAATAATCGTACCTAGGATAAGTGCGGGTATTCCTGCGGATGCTGCAAATACTGTGGTATTTTATAAAAGTAATAAAATCTAACATTTTATAGTGCGTAATCTTCTAAAAATTAATCTTCTAACTTTTTATGCGTTTAATATTGATAATTTATGACACGCAAGCAAATAGCAATCGCAGTTTTAATTCATTTATTGTCTTCTGATATTCGGAAGCTTATGAGATCGTATGGCAGCTGCGAACGCTGATTCGAAAGACGTTTATATTTTGGTAATTGTTAATAAACGATTCATTTTAGCGTTATTGTTAGATAAATAAATTTAGATAAACAAATCTTTAGATAAATAGATAGATAGAATTTTCAGACATATAAAAAAATAATAAAGTTTTAGATATCATAGTAGTATTTTTGACAAAAAATCGACATACACTGTCACTATCATCTATCCTCAAATATTATTCATTGACACAGTATTTAACGCAATAACGCATGTTAGTATTTAACACAGTATCTAACGCATGTTAACTATGCTAAGGAATAATAGGTACAGCCCAATTTATCAATTTATTGACGCGAAAGGTCTTATTTGTTACGTCAAAGTTCGCCTTCATTAAAAAACCACAGCAATACAATAAAGCCTCCCTAATCGACGCTCAAATTCCACACAAAAATGGACAATTCAAGAAGAGAAGACACGATAATTCGAGCCTTGCACCTCGTTCTCATAATTGTTGACGATCGGCAACTATAAAAATGAATTCATGCGAATTCTGGCCTCGAAACGCGGTGCTTCGAAACGTTTTTCTCTCCGCGGAGAGATTCGCCTAAGTTATGCAAACGAAAAGGAGTCGATATCCTGGCTTGAAAACTACCCCCGAAGAGCACCCCGGTCTATTCCTGGTCCCCTGATATAAAAAGCCTCGAGCCATCCCAAATCGAAGCCCGTTTGACCGCGAAGCCAATACGAGCACGCCGCGGCGCGGCGCGGCGCGCCGGTCCCCTTGGATGCTCTCGTGCCAGCGACGGGGGGATGGATGCCAGGCATTTTTCGAGCGGTTGATACTTTCTCGACCGTGTGGGTCGCTGATCCGGCATTCCTTCTTTCGTCTACCGACGAGCCTTCGAATTCCTGACGAACCCGTGAAAGACACACAGAGAGACGACGACGACGACGACGCCTCATCGCGGCCCCATCGCAGAGGGGCCGCGACATTTCGACGCGGCTCCGCCGATAATAATCAGCGATCCGCGCGAACTGGCTGGGAACATGGAACCGAGAAGGAGGAACGAACCGACGGAAGGGGGATGTCCACGAAAACCGAGAGACGGCGGAACGGGAATTATGAAAGAAGTGTTCCCCACGGCGCAGCCACGGCCCGATAAAAGATCAGCTTAATTTCATGAGAACCTGGTACGGAGAAACTGAAAATCATCTCGACGCATGGCACAAACATAGCGTCGACGCCGTCATGCCATTGGTGAACAGCAGCAAGCAGCGTTTCGGTTCGGTTTCACCGAGCCTCGCCAGATAATTTAGCCCGGATCGACTGCATCGAGCATCGAGTTACGCTCGCCACCGTTTGCAGTAAATTCTCCCTAATTGGTGCGCAGCTTGCACGCGAAAATGGACAATCCGGGAAGAGTAGGGACTAATTGAGCCGTTTATTTTGAAAGTGGCGTAAGTCACTTTGCCGTAATGAAAAGTGGTGATTTTTTTAATGTTCATACGAAATTATTTCTACCGAGAAAAATATCGGTATCCTGAGATAACAAACACAAGTAAATCTTCTCGAAAGTTAGCATCCATATTTTTAAACGTGTTAAGACGCAAAGCCTTAAATATATCGACTTAAAAACAAAGTGACTTATGCCACTTTCAAAATAAACGGCTCAATTGACGCTCGGATTGTACACAAAAATGGACGATTTGGGAGGAGAAGGCTCGAATAATCGTATCTTCTCTTCCCAAATTGTCCATTTTTGTGCGCAATCCGAGCGCGAATTAGGGACAATTTATAACCAAAAGTTCTAACATCGATGTTTTACGGAAATGAACATCTTTCGCGCAACACGTCGAAGCCTCGCGAATTTGGAAGTAACGTATTAGAACGATAGTGACTTCAGTAGACTGGCAACGTTACACAAAAATGGACGATTTGGGAAGGGAAGGCTCGAATAATCTGATCTCCAGTTCCCAAATTGTCCATTTTGGTACTCAATCCGAGCGCGAATTAGGGAGAATTCATAACCAAAAGTTCTACCATCGACGTTTTACACCGGAAATGAACATCTTTCGTGCAACACGTCGAAGCCACGCGAATTTGGAAGTAACGTATTAGAACGATAGTGACTTCAGTAGACTGGCAACGTTACACAAAAATGGACGATTTGAGAAGAGAAGGCTCGAATAATCGTATCTTCTCTTCCCAAATTGTCCATTTTTGTGCGCAATCCGAGCGCGAATAGAACGATAGTGACTTTAGTAGACTGGCAAGGTTACACAAAAATGGACGATTTGAGAAGAGAAGGCTCGAATAATCGTATCTCCTCATCCCAAATTGTCCATTTTCGTGCGCAATCCGAGCGCGAATTAGGGAAAACTTATAACCAAAAGTTCTGCCATCGACACGTCGAAGCCACGCGAATTTGGAAGTAACATATTAGAACGATAGTGACTTCGGTAGACTGGCAAGGTTACACAAAAATGGACAATTTGAGAAGAGAAGGCTCGAATAATCGTATCTCCACTCCCCCTAAATTGTCCATTTTCGTGCGCAATCCGAGCACGAATTAGGGAGAATTCATAACCAAAAGTTCTACCATCGACGTTTTACGCCGAAAATGAACATTTTTCGTGCAACTCGTCGAAGCCACGCGAATTTGGAAGTAACATATTAGAGCGATAGTGACTTCGGTAGACTGGCAAAGTACCGCAGTCGATTATGCCGAGGGCAAACGCGAGAGAACGTTGGCCGGGACAAGCGCGCAAACTGGTCCAAAGATCTAAGATGAAACGCGCACCAGCTGCCCGTCTATGTGAGCCTGGTCTAAAGATGTTGAAGATCATCTCGAGGAACGGTCCACCAATGCAGCATCTTGATCATCTCTCCCCGGAGTCCCGGGATCATTTGATTACCCGATATTCGCCGTGGAAATCAGCCGCCGCGCGTTCCACGACAATAAGCTCCGCCTCTTTCTTCGTTAACGACGAAACTAAGAGATACACCGTCGGATAAAACAAAGTGTACAACTCGGCCGCAGATCGTTCGCTAGATAAATGCATTAAACATCGATATAAAAAGCGATCCTCTGCGAAGCAACTTGGAATGTAAATCATTTATTTATACATAGACGCGTTGCATCGGGTTTGAAGATTCCGAGATATTTACGAATCGAAGAACGGCGATCAATTTTAATGAACGACGATTAATCGACGATCTTGTTTCAAGTTTTATCGATCAAAATGCATAGACATATTTTGCATTAATTCCGTAGCGTGCCAATGAAACTGGGCCGCGCGCGATGATACGTTTCACGCACGTGGATCGCGCGCATGCACGCGACGCATGGAACAGCTCCTCGCGTTCCTGCGACCCTAATCGCTTCGAAGCACAAAAGTGAGTGGTGAACAAATGGTAAATCGACAATGGCAACGTGGTAACGACTAAGAAAGCGAATCGCGTTTGGTCACTTCGCAGGATAATTAAGATGGCGACTCGTTTCCCTCTTCTTCCGCGTCTTCGGGTCGCGGGCGCCCGCGCGCGCACGCGCTCGGTGCTGGGCGCTGGGTGCTGGCAACAGGGTTGCGCGCCAATTTCCCCCGATCCTCGTGCTCGTGGGTCGGCGCGACGCGAAACCGCGCCACGTAATTGGTCGACGCGGCAGCGACCTATCTGCCGGTTCATGCGAGCCTGGTACACGCGGGACAAGAATGCGAGTGGTGAACCAATAGCTGAGAACGAAGCGAGACGAGGAGAACGAAAAATAGTGTCCAGTGACGTCGGAGAGCCGCGGACGTCGCTGCGTCTCGGACGCCGCGCGGCGATTCGACTCTGCTCGGGCGAAGCCTCCCTAATTGACGCTCGGATCGCGCGCGAAAGTGGACGGTTTTTATTGTCGTTGAGAATCGGTGATTAAAAAAAAACTTGAGAAAATTTGTGAGACCGAAGAGGGATTTCAAATTGCTGTACGAAAAGAAGAATAGTAAAAATCGAATTGTTGCATCGTGCGACGCTGTTGGTATATCGTGGAATATTCGTTTGAAACGTTTTCCTCGATTAAACGTTTAGTCGATGTTAAACGAGTTATTTTATACGTCAATTTAACAATTATTATTTAACAATTTGATACATCTGGTTGCTAGATTCAGTCGGTGTGTCCGAGCTTTTCGTTCGTGGTAGATTCTCCCTAATTTGACGCTCAGCTTGAGAACGATAATGGACAATTAGGGAAGAGGAGATACGATTGTTCGAGTCTTATGGTCAACGCAATCAATTATATTCTTGATGAACATTAAAAAGACGCCCACTGTTACGGAAAAATGACGATTGCATGTTCTTCGCATCCTAATTAATTCTGAACAAAGTATAATATATTATAACAAAGGGTTATTAGGGACTATTAGGGAAGAGGAGATACGATTGTTCGAGTCTTATGGTCAACGCAACAAATTATATTCTTGATAAACATTGAAAAGACGCCCACTGTTACAAAAAAATGACGATTGCATGTTCTTCGAATCCTAATTAATTCTGAACAAAGTATAATATATTATAACAAAGGGTTATTAGGGACAATTATGGAAGAGGAGATACGATTGTTCGAGTCTTATGGTCAACGCAATAAACTATATTCTTGATGAACATTGAAAAGACGCCCGGTGTTACGGAAAAATGACGATTGCATGTTCTTCGCATCCTAATTAATTCTGAACAAAGTATAATATATTATAACAAAGGGTTATTAGGGACTATTAGGGAAGAGGAGATACGATTGTTTGAGTCTTATGGTCAACGCAATCAATTATATCCTTGATAAATATTGAAAAGACGCCCGATGTTACGGAAAAATGACGATTGCGTGTTCTTCGCGTCCTAATTAATTCTGAACAAAGTATAATATATTATAACAAAGGGTTATTAGGGACTATTAGGGAAGAGGAGATACGATTATTCGAGTCTTATGGTCAACGCAATCAATTATATTCTTGATGAACATTGAAAAGACGCCCACTGTTACGGAAAAATGACGATTGCATGTTCTTCGCATCCTAATTAATTCTGAACAAAGTATAATATATTATAACAAAGGGTTATTAGGGACTATTAGGGAAGAGGAGATACGATTATTCGAGTCTTATGGTCAACGCAATCAATTATATTCTTGATGAACATTGAAAAGACGCCCACTGTTACGGAAAAATGACGATTGCATGTTCTTCGCATCCTAATTAATTCTGAACAAAGTATAATATATTATAACAAAGGGTTATTAGGAACTATTAGGGAAGAGGAGATACGATTGTTCGAGTCTTATGGTCAACGCAATCAATTATATCCTTGATAAATATTGAAAAGACGCCCGATGTTACGGAAAAATGACGATTGCGTGTTCTTCGCATCCTAATTAATTCTGAACAAAGTATAATATATTAAAACAACGGGTTATATTCCAAATAGAGCCGTGCTTAAAACATAAATCGCGAAACTTTTGTATCAACTGAATACTATCAATATCGTTAACAGAATTACTACGCTAATGTAACAATGTAACATTTTACAGAAGTCCGCAGAGTAAAATATAATAGACTGTCTCAAACTATTTAGAATTTTTATCATTTCTATATTTCGTTCGTTTCGTTATTTTATATTTATGAAATTTTCCCATTTTTATCGTCAAATTTCTCGCATATGTATTCGCTTTTGGACGAATGTAATTGCTTTCGAACGTTCGCGAGCGCACATCGCGTGCCCTAATGATGACAGACGTTGAAACGATCGCATGACTAGTAGATAAAACAACCGACAATTGTAAAGAACACACAGTCATCGGATTCCTCGATTTACCACCTATTTGTTAGAACATTGGTTATGTCACTCTGATCGCGGCATCTCCGTTCTTAGTGGATTACTGTGTTCACGATCGTTTGGCTTCTCGTGTTTGCAAAGTGCGCGCGTTTGTATGTGTCCTGGCGGCGAGATCGTCGATTGTCACGGGAAATATGCGGATAGATTATTTAACCAGACCTCAAATTATTTAAACTATTCAACCGTATTTCGCTCTTTAATTTCGCTCGACACGAAGACGAACGTTCGATCGAGTAAAAAGTTCAGGGTAGACACGAAAATTAATTTAAAATAATAATATAATGATAGTATAATAATAAAATAATAATTTAATAATAATAATATAATAATAATAATAATATAATAATAGTATAATATTATATTATATATAATAGTATATATATTATATTATACTATTATTATGTTATTATTTTAAATTAATTTTCGTGTCTACCCTGAATTTATATGAATAATAATAATAATTTATTATTATTTTATTATTATACTATTATTATATTATTATTTCATATATATATTATTTATTATAATATATATATATATATATATATACAGACCTTTTATTATTTTGGAAAGATCGACGAGGAACCGCGTTTCAATCGTCACTTTTTAATTATCATTCGAGGAAATAAGGAAATATTTCATTAAGAATTATTCTTAATCCGTTCCACGCGAGAATGTTTGTCGGACGATTAATTATATATATATATATATATATATATATATATATTATATTATATTATATATATATTATATTATATTATATATATAATATAATAATAATAATAATATTAACATTGCACTATTCTACCTGTTTTTATTGTAACGTTAATGGTCCGACAAACATTCTCGCGTGGAACGGATTAAGAATAATTCTTAATGAAATATTTCCTTATTTCCTCGAATGATAATTAAAAAGTGACGATTGAAACGCGGTTCCTCGTCGATCTTTCCAAAATAATAAAAGGTCTGACATTTGTCTGACACGCGAGATAATAAAACATAAGGAACGTCGAAATAGAATTTTCGACTGTCTCTGCGAGAAATAAAACATAAGCTTAGGCACGCGGGTATCTGTCCGATCAGGTGAGAAAGAACAAGGAAAGGGATCGCGTGACATCGCGCGACCAGGGAAAAAACCAGGAGAGAGCTCGCGTCCCTTCGAGCCCTTGTACGGTTACATGAGCATAGGCATGGAAAACTTGCACGGTGAAAATTGTAAAGTTACAACACGGTAAAAGCTGCTTTCGCCGCTCTCCTACTACCCTAGTAACATATTTAATATTACTGAATGTTTACGTTAAATTATTAAATTAAACAATTCGGCGACCGGTTGCCCGGGGCACACCGTACAGTCACGGCGGAAAGTTTGTTCCTGTAATTTTTGTAACCGCGTATCGATTTTCCCGGCTGTCACGACGGACCGGATGCAACTGTTCTCTCTGTTTATGGCAATCGACTCGACTTTTCTTGCCTAAAGTCGTCGTCGACGTGCGTGCCAAGGTGTGCCTGAATATTGCGGTCGCAATTCCGAAGCGGAAATTTCTGACAATAATTGAATTGAAACCTATCGGCGAAATAAATTGGACCGATCGAAACGCGGATTTCGGAATGGCTGACCTCCTACAGAGATCTGGGTTCCTGCTATGCGAGCACCACTCGGTACACCCTCTGAATTCCCACAGGATTATTTATCTCTGCTATCGTTAACCGATTTTGTGATTAAGCCAACATTTTCGAACCTTTCGCTTTTCTTTTTAACTGAGATTCGACGTCGCTGAGCAGTCGGCCGGCTTCTACACGAAAAGTGGAGAAAAGTCAGTATTAGAAAATATGCCTGCAATGGGTAATTTGTTCGATTAAAGTAGTCAATTAAATATGCGGCTTGTTATTTATTCTGATTATTTTTACTGTCTATTCATTTTGGTCACGGCTACATGGCTTCAAAATAGGCCGCCTCTAAATCATCCTAAATTCACATCATCGTTCGATCTGATTTTGTTCTTTGGAAATAAATAAATTTACAGAATTTAGTATACTTAGTACAGTGTACTTAAATTGTGTCGCAGGACATGTTTTTTATCTCTCATATTTTTTGAGTTATGTCCAATCGAATATGTTGAATTTTCATTTCATTTTTTAATGTTTTTTTTAATCAGTGTTCGTTTTTGAAGAGCATTTTCGAGAGCGATGCCTTATATTAATGACAAAATAAAAATTGGCCGATGTTAGCTGCTGTTGGAGAAATCATCTAATAATGATAATAATGCCAAAATGGCACGTGCCACGAAGCATATTGTGATACCTATCGGCTTTCAATTGCTATATTTATAAGAATTTGAAGCCTGTTATTTCACCAGGGGGCGTAGCTCAGATGGTAGAGCGCTCGCTTAGCATGCGAGAGGTACCGGGATCGATGCCCGGCGCCTCCAAAATATTGTTTTTTGTTAGAACTTCTATTTTTTTCTTGTATAAAACATTATTTTATATTCTATACAATTAAATAATATTCGAATAATATTTTTGTATATAATATAATAATATATATTTAAAAATAGTAATTCATTAAAACAAAGATGTATCTTTATTTGTTCACGCTTTAAACAAAATGACGTAGTTAGCAAATACAATATTGTTAAACGATTGATAAACGCATTGTTGAATGACTTTCAGTCGCATCGAACTTATTGCATATAAATTCCCTTTTTAATAACATAAATACTGCTTTTTCAAGTTAATGAATCGGAAAACATGTTAAGTTTATGAAAGATTTTTATAGACTAGATGCTCTCTCTCTCTATCCTTACGTATGAAAATTGTTATAATTGTTCGTTGTTTAATTAATTCTCTTACTTTCTCTGATTTTATAGAATAATAATAATAATTTCCTGTACATACGTAATATTGGCAGTACACAGTGTCTCGTACTATTAATTGTCGCAATTGTTGAACAGTATAGTATATATTTGGCTTAATTATATTATTGCAAGCTGTTGTTAGAACAATTATACAGATTTATATAGATATAGTCGGACAATCTAATATTAGGGGGACCGGAAAGTTATGTCGTTTGTTTACATTAAATTCAAACAGATAAATATGCGCAGAAACGACATTACTTTCCGGTCCCCCTAATATTTACAATTAAATATTGTACCATAATGATATAGATACAGATGTTGTATGATACATATAATGCAATAAATATAATCCATTATAATATAATCATATATATATTTAAAAATAGTAATTACTATTATATATATATTACTACTATTATGATATTATTATATACAATACTATATATTATATATACTATATAATATATATACTACTATATAATACTATTATTATACTATTTTTAAATATATATATATATATATATATATATGATTTAGTTAGCAACTACAATATTGTTATATATATAATATAAATATAAATATAAATATAATCATTTAAATATACTATATGATTAAATAATAATATTTAATGATGAATTGATAATGATTAAATAATAATATATGATGAAATCATATAAATATAATATAATCATGAAATTTCAACGTTTATCAATTTCGCAGGTATTACAGACGCATTGTACAGTGAAAATCAAATTGGGGAGCCGCTTTTTAACTACAACGGAGCAAAACGGTCTCATTGTCCGCCAATAAACCATAAACAGCCGACCAATCGACAGAGCACTTCGTTGAGATTGAAGCAATTACGCTCGGAAATGGTCCGCGTTGCTTCCATTCAAGGACCGGCTCTAGACGGATACATTGTCACTTCAGACGATGCACATCAGGTAATTGCACTTCCGAATACATCCTCTGAACGCATTATATTTATCATAATCATTCTTTTAATGCAGTCATTTCAGAGGGTTTCAATTTAACCCTAAGCAGAAAATATTCGATTGAAATTGTCAATGTAATCGTTGAAACAACTATTATTCTTTTGCTAAATATTAAACGTCGCAGTGTTCAAAATTAGCAGTTTTTAATTGTTTAACAGTTCGAACCACGAAGATACGAACCGTTCGATGATCTGATTGTTTAAATTTATTTCAGAGAACAGAAATTATTGTATAATATTACGGAAACAATAAACCCTAGATATTATAGTCATCGCTAAATGTTGCCAGCACGAGATAATAAAATCAATAAGATTCGATAATGTAAATAATACAAATGATATAATTGATTGCATAATAAAACAGTAAAAATTGATTCACGGGGTACGTTTTAGCTGACAACTCTCGTCTTGCTTATGTTCGTGACAAAATGCTTGTCTCTGTCGTTGTTGACAAAAAATTATATGTGTAAGCCAGAAATACGAACAATTTTAACGATTTAACCATTAATTTGTTTGATCGAATATATTTTTGTCAAGAACGATGATCATCGTCATTCGTCATTGAAATTATTCAGAAAATTCATCTTTTCATTGTTCTAAAGATTTCCTCATTGTTTCAAATTGCTAGGTATATTATATGAATATTGTCTCGTTAACAAGCTGAAGGTGCATTAACTTAACGTTTCAGACAGTGAACTACGTTAGTCACGGCCGAGAGGGCCCGTTGGAGGTATAATTCGCGTAAGACATCGCGTTTGCGAATTTCTCAAGCTTCTCTTAAGTTTGCCAGTTTGACAGGATTTTAATCAGATTGAGATTGAGATTGAGATTGCCGCCCCACAAAGAATCCCCGAGTATAATTTCCCCATTAACACGTTCGCTAACAACCGGCCGTACACGTGCGACGATCGTTCAATTAAAATATAAAAATTACATTTGTTAGAATCGAGCCGTTTATTTTGAAAGTGGCATAAGTCACCTTATCGTAATGAAAAGTGGTGATTTTTTAATGATTATACGAAATTATTTATATATTTTTATTATTTATATTATTATTTATATAATATATATATATATAATATAATAATAATAATATAATAATAATATATTATAACAATAATAATATAATAATATATTATAATAATAATGTACATATAATAATATAATAATATTAATAATTTTATATAATAATATATATATTTATATTATTATATTTATTTATTACTATTTATATTATTTATTTTTATATCATATATTTGTATTATTTTTATTATTTAAATTATTATATATATATATATATATTTTTAAACGTGTTAAAACGCAAACCCTTAAATATATCGACTTAAAAACAAAGATGACTCGTGCCAATTTCAAAAAATAAATGGCTCAATTATTATCCGTCGCGCACGTTTTCGTAAAAGCTGATAGCGAGCGCGTTAATTTTGCCATGGTGTTCTCTAATCAAGCGTGTTTCCACATTTGAAATGACTATCGTTTATTAGTCACCACTAATAGCTTTGTAGACCTACAAATTAACGGATGACGTAGCTCGCAATCTATTCACCAGCTCGTAATGAAATCCGTCAACTTTATCGTTAGAGCGAGTCGGTAGATCCCCGGGACATGAGAAGAGAATTCATCACCGGGTTCGATGGCAGTGCCGGTGACGCTGTCATTACGCTGAACAAAGCTGTGTTTTGGACCGACGGAAGGTATCATGTGCAGGCAGACCAACAGCTTGATTGCAATTGGATGCTCATGAAACGCGGCAGAGAAGAGGTGAGTGCAATATGCTTCTGTTTCCTGATCGAAGGATCCGTATTTTTCCTTTTATCTACAGGAAATTCTCCCTAATATTTATAATTATAATATAATTTATTATATAATATAATTATAATATAATTTGATTATATAATATAGTGTAATATAATTTTATTTCATAATATAGTATAATATAATTAATTATTATGTAATGTAATTATAATATAATCTATTATATAATATATTTATAATATAATCTATTATATAATATATTTATAATATAATTTATTATATAATATAATTATAATATAATTTTATTATATAATATAGTATAATATAATTTATAGTTATCGATTGTTAACAATTATAAATATTGAACTGGTTATTATAAATGATTGGTTATTACAACTGATTGGTTATTATAATTGATTGGTTATTACAAATGTATGGTTGTCTCCGTGGAATCATTTTGAAAATGTTTAAAAAATGCCTTAAAAAAAGATAAGTAAATCCATAGAAAATATCATTTTGGATTACCACTTTCTAATTCCAATGTTTCTGTATATATATAATCATTTGATTAAATGTATTGTGCAGTGAAAGAAATCGGTGATTATAAAAGCTTAACAACTCATTTAAATGCTTCCTATACAAAATTGCAGAATAAGAACATCTCAAAGTATTTGAAGAAAAGATTTTTGTTGCATCGCAACAATCTGCAAACGCGTTAAATTGAAATATCTCTATCTTAACGACGCATTGAGCGTAATAAATAAATGCGCGGTGTTTCGAACAGATCTTGATATCAGCTACAGGAATTTTTAATAAAAAATGGAGGATCCCATTTAAGATTTCGATCTTCAAACTCTTTGTGGAACGTTTAAAAAAAAATAAATAAGAGCGCGATATGTGCCGTTCGACGTTACAAAACTTTGATTTGAAACATCTTTTTCTATTATTCACGTTCGTTTAGATATTCGAGCGTTTCGAGTTGAATCGAATACGCTGTTACGAAACGCAGTCGCTGTTGCAACTTGTTACCGTTAGATGGCCACCGAGTCGAACGTTTGCCCGCAGCTAAAAAGCCTCACTGGCTAAGATATATAGCCCGCTGCGACAGCGAATAGTTAAGATCATACTTCACAGGATCAGTTCTGTAGTTGATCAGTTTTTTCTCTCTGTTCAAACTGAGAGTCGATGCAACCACGATGAGGAGGCGTAGCTCCTTTCCCTGAGCGTGAGGAAGACTCGGGAAGTTGACTTTGTTCAATTTCTCAGTCATCGATGATCGTTCATCCCTTGTACTACGTGCAAGGGAGATGGGAAGTGGAGCTTTCTGAGTGGTTCCCTTTATATTTATGTACAAAGTGAAAACGTATCTTGTAGCAGTTGGTCAATAATTGACATTGTTTCACAGGAAAAATTTTTATTAAAAAGTCTTGGTAACCGTTGAAGTCAAGTTACAATGATTTAATATAAAAGTAAGTCACTAATAACTTACGATGTTGAATCGACTTTATAAAAATAAAGATATGTAGTATATTATAGTATATTATTAGAGTATATATATATATATATATATATATATATATATATATATATATATATATATATATTAGTATATATTAGTATATATTAGTATATGATAGTATATTAGAGTATATATATATTATTATATATTAGTATATTATAGTATACAGGGTGTCCCACAATTATTTTAACAGCCGAAAATGAGGAGTAGCTGAGGTCATTTGAAGTAACCTTTTCCTTTGCGAAAATGCAATCCACGGCTTTGTTTACGAGTTATTAACAAAAAACACTGGCCAATGAGAGGTGACTGTGCGAGAGAGAGGGTCCGCGAGAGAGTCCGCAGCACCAGGCTTTGACAGAAGGTCGGGACGGACTCGAGCCGCGTTCGAAGTATTGAACAAGTCACAAGACGAGAACTTTCCGGATTTTTTTTACTACATAACAGTGATATTTTTAAGAAAAACGCTGTCTGCTAGCACACACCTACACACTCACTCGTTCGTATATGTCAAGTACTATTGCGGACCAAGTGGATCAAAGAAGTCCCCTGAGGGACCTCCGATCGGAGGAATTACAATTTGTACAATTTTCGAACGAAACATTATTCAGAGCAACGACTTATAGTATAATTTCACATACTTTTACAATAAATACTTTGTTACAATACAAAGTTTGCAGCTATTTGCTCGGTATCATCCTCGATCCAGAAATTCATTGTAATTCTCAATATTTCCTGAACCGAGGATGATACCGATTGCCCGGGTCTCACCGCGAGGAGGTTGCTGCTTTAGAGACCCGAAAGGGAGTCAGAACGAAGCCGGAATTCGCTATGGCTCCCTTTCTAACAACGACGACTTATAAACTAATACGCTCGCTAGCTAGCTATCACACATTCCCACACACTCACTCGTTCGCATATGTCAAGTACTATCGCGGACCAAAGTGGATCAAAGAAGAAGTCTCCGATCCACGGAGACCAAAATGAATCAGTGCAGAAAGCAGTGATTCTTTCAAAGTAAGAAACAAGTACGAGTCAGTGCAGAAGGCACTGCTCGAGGGTGACGCGACGCGTACAATGCTCGCACAAGACTGGAGCCTCACAAATCTTGATGTCCGGCGCGATCACATGAGGAGTGACGATCCAAAGTCGGATCTTCCCACACAGTGGGATGCCATTTCTCGCCCTGCGACCTAAAACTTAGTTAGGCCGCCTTACCCGTCTGAATCGGCACTAGGCAAGAGCCTACACAGGTAAACCTGTGTGACCATTTCTCGCCCAACACCCCGCCCCTCATAGGAGCTAAGGGCGGATTACTGGCCGAACAGCGACCAGGGAAGAGCATTCACGCCGCATGATCACTCGTCGAACATCGAGAAGTGTTCGTACCTACCCAAGAGATTGCGCAAGCAAGGCCGCCACAGCTTTCTGCTGTGGCGGAGTCAAAGACGAGACGCGAAAAAATAAGGCTAAGGCAATAATACTCGACATATGCGAAATTAGCGAATCGGGTACCTCGGAGACGCTACCCCCCGTGCCCCCCACGGGCACTCCCGTGGGTCGGGGGCCCCTGAGGGAACTTAACCCCTTGCCGCACCATTTTCTTTAAATTTATAATGACTAGAAATATACCGATTATAATTATTTCTCAGAAGGAGAAGAAAATTTCTAATTATTGTGAGACTACATTTCATTGAACAAGTAAATATTGTAGTGAAAAGAAGAGAAGTTTTGACGAAATTGGAAGAATAAAATAATGTTCATTCTTAAGAAGAATCTTTAGTAAAAGCTAGACCCGTTAAAGTACGGCAAGAAGTTAAGAACCTTAAACTAAGCCACACACACACACACATATCAACTAACTCGCACGCACTTAATAACTAAGACGAATCCCACGGCGGATGAAAATCCCACGGCGGATGAAAATCCCACGGCGGATGATAATATCTGTAATGAATCTGAAAAGATTGAATTCTAGTTAGTACGAATACAAAATAGGTGACAAGTCAAATTAGGAAACCTAAGACCAGCACACGAGTGCCAAGCTAACCAGCACACGAGTGCCACACTAACCAGCACACGAGTGCCAAACTAACCCGCACACGAGTGCAATTTTTAGGAAAATGAAGGAAACTAAAATGCATCCCACGGCGGATGATAATATCTGTAATGAACCTGAAATGATTGAATTCAAATTAGTCTGAATACAAGGCGAAATACGAAACCTAAGACCAGCACACGAGTGCCACACTGACCAGCACACGAGTGCAATTTTTGAGAGAATGGATGAAACAAAATTTAACAAACTTAAATTAAGAACCCTAACAACCTACAAGCGCCTCGGGTACCTCGGGGACGCTACCCCCCGTACTCGCCCACGGGCCCCACCCGCAAGCGAGCCCCTGAGGGACCTCCGATCGGAGGAACACCAATTTCAACAATTTACGAACGAAACATTATTTCGAGCCCTAACTTGAAGTATAAATCCACATACTTTTACAATGCACACTATTTTATAATATAAAATTTGCAGCTATTTGCTCGGTATCATCCTCGACTCAGAAATTCATGGCAATTCGCAAGAATTTTTGAACCGAGGATGATACCGATTGCCCGGGTCTCACCGCGAGGAGGTTGCTGCTTTAGAGACCCGAAAGGGAGTCAGAACGAAGCCGGAATTCGCTATGGCTCCCTTTCTAACAACGACGACTTATAAACTAGTACACACGCTCGCCAGCTAGCTAGCACACACCCACACTCACACGTTCTTATATGTCAAGTACTATTGCGGACCAAGTGGATCAAAGAAGAAGTCTCTGATCCACGGGGACCAAAATGAATCAGTGCAGATGGCAGTGATTCTTTCAAAGTGAGAAACAACTGCGAGTCAGTGCAGAAGGCACTGTGTCGAGGGCGACGCGACGCGTACAATGCTCGCACAAGTTCGGTGCCTCGCAAATCGCTATGACCGGCGTGATCACATGAGGAGTGATGATCCAAAGTTGTATCCTCCCACATTGGGAGTGAGTGGCCATTTCTCGCCCTGCGACCTAAAACTAAGTTAGGCCGCCTTACCCGTCTGAATCGGCACTAGGTGGGAGACTACACAGGTAAACCTGTGTGACCATTTCTCACCCAACGCCCCGCCCCCAAAAGAGAGCTAAGGACGGATTACTGGCCGAACAGCGACCAGGAGAGAGCCCTCCCAGAAGGAGGATCCGCGTTCGAATCACTACGCCGCATGGTCACTCGTCGAACATCGAGATGTGCCCGGACTTACCCAAGAGTTTGTGCAAGCAAGGCCACCACAGCTTTCTGCTGTGGCGGAGTCAAAAACGAAACGCGAAAAAGTAAAAGTAAGGCAATAAGACTGGATATATGCGAAGTTAGCGACTCGGGTACCTCGGGGACGCTACCCCCCGTGCCCCCCACGGGCGCTCCCGTCGGTCGGAGGCCCCTGAGCAATCTTAACCCCTTGCCGTACCATTCTCTTTAAATTTTTGATGACTGGAAATTTCCCGGCTGTAATTATTTCTCAGAAGGAGAGGAAAATTTTATTTTATTGTGAGATTACACTTCTTTGAACGAGCAAAAAAGAATAAAAAGAGAGAATTAAATAATGTTCATTCTTAAGAAAAATCTTTGTTCAAAGCTAGACCCGTTAAAGTACGGCAAGAAGTTAAGAATCTTAAAATAAGCCACACACACACATATCAACTAACTCGCACGCACTTAATAACTAAGACGAATCTCTCGGCGGATGATAATCCCACGGCGGATGAAAATCCCACGGCGGATGATAATATCTGTAATGAACCTGAAAAGATTGAATTCTAGTTAGTATGAATACACAAAATAGATGACAAGTCAAATTAGGAAACCTAAGACCAGCACACGAGTGCCAAGCTAACCCGCACAAGAGTGCCACACTGACCAGCACACGAGTGCCACACTAACCAGCACACGAGTGCCACACTAACCAGCACACGACTGCAAAGCTAACCAGCACACGAGTGCCACACTACCAGCACACGAGTGCCACACAAACTAGCACACGAGTGCATGTTTTGAGAAAATGAAGGAAACGAAATCTAACAAACTTAAATTAAAAACCCTAACAACCTACAAGCGCCTCGGGTTCCCCGGGGACGCTACCCCCCGTACTCGCTTGCAGGCCCCTCCCGCAAGCGAGCCCCTGAGGGACTAAGACTTATCCCTCGGCGGATGAAAATCCCACGACGGATGATAATATCTGTAATAAACCTGAAATGATTGAATTCAAGTTAGTCTGAATACAAGTCGAAATAGGAAACCTAAGACCAGCACACGAGTGCCATGCTAACCAGCACACGAGTGCCACGCAAACCAGCACACGAGTGCCAAGCTAATCCGCAAACGAGTGCCAAGCTAATCCGCACACGAGTGCATGTTTTGAGAGAATGAAGGAAACGAAATTCAGCAAACTTAAATTAAGAATCCTAACAACCTACAAGCGCCTCGGGTACCTCGGGGACGCTACCCCCCGTACTCGCCCACGGGCCCCACCCGCAAGCGAGCCCCTGAGGGACCTCCGATCGGAGGAACACCAATTTCAACAATTTACGAACGAAACATTATTTCGAGCCCTAACTTGAAGTATAAATCCACATACTTTTACAATGCACACTATTTTACAATATAAAATTTGCAGCTATTTGCTCGGTATCATCCTCGACTCAGAAATTCATTGCAATTCGTAAGAATTTTTGAACCGAGGATGATACCGATTGCCCGAGTCTCACCGCGAGGAGGTTGCTGCTTTAGAGACCCGAAAGGGAGTCAGAACGAAGCCGGAATTCGCTATGGCTCCCTTTCTAACAACGACGACTTATAAACTAACACACACGCTCGCCAGCTAGCTAGCACACACCCACACTCACACGTTCGTATATGTCAAGTACTATTGCGGACCAAGTGGATCAAAGAAGAAGTCTCTGATGCACGGGGATCAAAATGAATCAGTGCAGAAGGCAGTGATTCTTTCAAAGTGAGAAACAAATGCGAGTCGGGGCAGAAGACACCGACTCGAGGGTGACGCGACGCGTACAATGCTTGCACAAGACCGGAGCCTTACAAATCTCGAAGTCCGGCGCGATCACATGAGGAGTGACGATCCAAAGTCGGATCCTCCCACACAGTGGGATGCCATTTCTCGCCCTGCGACCTAAAACTAAGTTAGGCCGCCTTACCCGTCTGAGTCGGCACTAGGCAAGAGCCTACACAGGTAAACCTGTGTGACCATTTCTCGCCCAACACCCCGCCCCTCATAGGAGCTAAGGGCGGATTACTGGCCGAACAGCGACCAGGGAAGAGCATTCACGCCGCATGATCACTCGTCGAACATCGAGAAGTGTTCGTACTTACCCAAGAGATTGCGCAAGCAAGGCCGCCACAGCTTTCTGCTGTGGCGGAGTCAAAGACGAGACGCGAAAAAATAAGGCTAAGGCAATAATACTCGACATATGCGAAATTAGCGAATCGGGTACCTCGGAGACGCTACCCCCCGTGCCCCCCACGGGCACTCCCGTGGGTCGGGGGCCCCTGAGGGAACTTAACCCCTTGCCGCACCATTTTCTTTAAATTTATAATGACTAGAAATATACCGATTATAATTATTTCTCAGAAGGAGAAGAAAATTTCTAATTATTGTGAGACTACATTTCATTGAACAAGTAAATATTGTAGTGAAAAGAAGAGAAGTTTAGTCGAAATTGGAAGAATAAAATAATGTTCATTCTTAAGAAAAATCTTTAGTAAAAGCTAGACCCGTTAAAGTAAGGCAAGAGGTTAAGAATCTTAATCTAAGTCACACACACTTATTAACTAACTCGCACGCACTTATTAACTAAGACGCATCCCTCGGCGGATGATAATCCCACGGTGGATGATAATCTCTCTGTAATGAACCTGAAACCATTGAGTTCAAGTTAATCTGAATATATAGCGAAATAGGAAACCTGAGACCAGCACAGGAGTGCTATGTTAACCCACAGACGAATGCAATTTGTGTGAAAATCATTGGAAACGAAATCTAACAAACTTACATTAAAAACACTGCTTGACTAAGACGCAGGCAATTATGAACTAAGACGCGCGCAATTATTAATTAAGTCTCATCTTTCGGCCGATGATCCTCCCTCGCGGATGATAAATCGTCGGCGGATGATAATCTCGGCAGAAGGAGTTCGAAGACTTGGACATAAGTAACGTGTATCGCGATTTTACGCCAACTGCTACGACTTGTAAATTCTCGGATCGAAAAAATGAATTCCTACTGCACGCAGTGGCTTCGCGGGCATTTGCACCACGTGCTCGGTCCTGGTCTAAAAATGTCCGAAGGTACGAATAAAATATTCTCGCTCCCTGTGATGACGATCGTCCAGTGCTTCGCAAGGATATTGTCTGCGAATATAAGAATTACAATTTAATTTTGGATGTCAGAGAGGAAATCAAAATGAAAGTGGCAAAGAAACGCGGACTCCTTTCTCGCGACGCTAATCCACGAGAATTAGAAGTGGATATTAATTCGTGCTAATTCGTCTAAATATTAAATCCGATGTTAATTCGTCAGATCCGGAATCGAAAACACCCGCGAGCTTTGATTTGTTTTCACGCAACTCTAAAGGAAATCGTCGACGATTGCGAGACAATGCTGCGATCCTTGGAACGGCAACTCGCAGTGCGGCATTTATTTCGCGACTCTAACACAACGCGTTGGCAGTTTTCGCAATTCTGATACAACGCATTGGCAATTTTTCGCGACGCTAATACAACGCGTTGTTAATTTCGTCTCGCGACTCTAAGGAAAATCGCGAATGCCTGCACTGCGGAGCGTTGCAACTGCGGCATGGGCTCTGAAAGACGAACGAAGCTACTGCAACGCGATTATTCTCGCAACGCTAACTTCGAAACCAATTCGAAGAAAAAACGCGATAATTCATTTCGCAACGCTAGGATGGAAAAATCGCGATGTGCCCAACCCAGCTGATCGTTGGGACCTCGGTCCATTGTTGCAACTGCGGAATGGGCGCCTGAAAAGACGAACGAAGCTACTGGCAACGCGATTATTTCGACGCTACGCTAATGCATCGAACAGAAATCCGAAAGATTTAACTTTACTTTCTGGAAAGAACGAGTCTGTAGACTTCGAGAAATCTGATAGAATTGCAAAGTTGAAACGCGATTAGTTCGCAACGCTATATTCAAAGCTATTGTGCTTGATAATACAAAGAAAACTCGCGTCTATTTTATTCGCAACGCTATGATTTCTGTTCGAAATTAATTATAGCAACGCGTGAATAATTCGCAACGCTATGGCAAGTCGCGGATGTGCCCATCCGAGTTGTTGTTGGGGCGGCGAGGCCCTTCGTTGCAGCTGCAGCATGGGCGCCTGAAAAGTCGGAAGGTAAACTATTGCAACGCGATTGTATTGTCGCGACGCTAATTCAATGAACAGAGATGCAAAAGCGAGTGGACTTTGATGATCTTCGAAAATTTCAAACTTGAAACGCGAGCGTACTTAGTCGCAACGCTATCTTTGACGCTTCTTGCATGTCGAACCAAATGAAATCGCGAATCTTTCATTCGCGACGCTATACTTTGAATAATTAATTTCGATGCTAATGATAATCGCGATGGTTTTATTCGCGACGCTTATTTTCATCTCTGTTAAAAATGAAGCGAAACAACGCGAGATTATTTCGCAACACTATTGCAAGTCGCGGATGTGCCCATCTGCGCTGATCGTTGGGTTGGCAAAGCCTGCCCGAATACTACTACTGCTATGACAAGAACTACTATTGCTATGACAAGAACTACTATTGCTATGACAAGAACTACTATTGCTATTGCAGCGAGTACAGTGACCAATTAACAATACATATACATAATAATATACATGATAATATACACCATAAGTTTTGTCTTACGATAGTATTAACCTGAAAATAAAGAATCTGAAAATAAAGAACCTGAAAATCCTAGCTAAAATGGGGTTATTAGTTTCGAATTATTCGTCAAAATTAATCTGTTTCGATGACTACGCGTGAATTTAATTGCTCGAGAAATAACGGCAATAGCAATGGCAAAAAAGTAATGGAAGTAACGATGATAGAGGTATTGGCGAGGGTAACGGCAATAGTAATGTCAAAAATTTAATGGAAGTAACAATGACAGAAGTATTGGCAAGGGTAACGGCAATTGAATTCGAACGGAAAACGCAAGTCATTGAAAAGAATACATCCTAACTAAATATACAATAGAATTCGCAACAAGTATGTGGTCACTGTACTCGAAAAAATTGAGAGAAATACTGGTCAAATAAGATCGACTTACATTTCGATGCGATGTTGGTCCTGGAATTTGTAGTAGGAAGAAGTAGAAGAGAGTAGCAGCGTAGAGAGAGAGTAGCAGCGTAGAGAGAGTAGCAGCGTAGAGAGAGTAGCAGCGTAGAGAGAGTAGCAGCGTAGAGAGAGTAGCAGCGTAGAGAGAGTAGCAGCGTAGAGAGAGTAGCAGCGTAGAGAGAGTAGCATCATCAAGAAGTGTCCAAGTTTCCATAGCACACGCATTTAAGATTTTAATCGAAAATATTAATTTCCATTCGCGGAAAAGATTTACAAATTATCGGAAACCATTTGGAAATTCGCGTTGAAATTAGAGATACGATTTTGACAAATAACTATTAATAATTTTACCGAATGTTAAGTAAATTTAGATTAGAATTAGATAGAAAATTAATTAACATTGATTTTAGAAGGAAGCAGAACGAATTTCGATTAACAATAAACTTTCCGAAAAATAAAATTTATTGTGCACTGCCTGACACGTGTGAAAATATCCAATTTACTTCGATTCTGTACACTTTCTGTTATATTCTATTATAGTAGTTGTTCCAACAATTAATTAAGTAATTTAACGCAATAACGTTCCTTGAAAATTATATTATATCTTTATTCTTAACAATTTAATTTATAATAATATCACTTTTGCAAGAGCTTTCCTCAAATGCAACTGATTCTTCCACTAAACGAGTAACGACTAATCGAGCAATGACATTGAGCCGAGCGAGCACGAAGGGTACACCCCCCCCCCCCCCAATGACTTTGACGATCGACATTATTGGAAGAGCTGTCTTGAAACACGTCTGATGCCACCATTAGTCAAGTCCCGACTGATTGAGCTTTGACATTCAGCCGAGCGAGCGCGAAGGGTACACCCCCCCCCCTCCCCCCAATGACTTTGACGATCGACATTATTGGAAGAGCTGTCTTGAAACACGTCTGATGCCACCATTAGTCAAGTCCCGACTGATTGAGCTTTGACATTCAGCCGAGCGAGCGCGAAGGGTACACCCCCCCCCCTCCCCCCAATGACTTTGACGATCGACATTATTGGAAGAGCTGTCTTGAAACACGTCTGATTCCACCATTAGTCAAGTCCCGACTGATTGAGCTTTGACATTCAGCCGAGCGAGCGCGAAGGGTACACCCCCCCCCTCCCCCCAATGACTTTGACGATCGACATTATTGGAAGAGCTGTCTTGAAACACGTCTGATACCACCATTAGTCAAGTCCCGACTGATTGAGCTTTGACATTCAGCCGAGCGAGCACGAAGGGTACACCCCCCCCCCCCCCCCAATGACTTTGACGATCGACATTATTGGAAGAGCTGTCTTGAAACACGTCTGATTCCACCATTAGTCAAGTCCCGACTGATTGAGCTTTGACATTCATCCGAGCGAGCGCGAAGGGTACACCTCCCCCCCCTCCCCCCAATGACTTTGACGATCGACATTATTGGAAGAGCTGTCTTGAAACACGTCTGATGCCACCATTAGTCAAGTCCCGACTGATTGAGCTTTGACATTCAGCCGAGCGAGCGCGAAGGGTACACCTCCCCCCCCTCCCCCCAATGACTTTGACGATCGACATTATTGGAAGAGCTGTCTTGAAACACGTCTGATACCACCATTAGTCAAGTCCCGACTGATTGAGCTTTGACATTCAGCCGAGCGAGCACGAAGGGTACACCCCCCCCCGTCCCCCCAATGACTTTGACGATCGACATTATTGGAAGAGCTGTCTTGAAACACGTCTGATGTCACCATTAGTCAAGTCCCGACTGATTGAGCTTTGACATTCAGCCGAGCGAGCGCGAAGGGTACACCCCCCCCTCCCCCCAATGACTTTGACGATCGACATTATTGGAAGAGCTGTCTTGAAACACGTCTGATTCCACCATTAGTCAAGTCCCGACTGATTGAGCTTTGACATTCATCCGAGCGAGCGCGAAGGGTACACCTCCCCCCCCTCCCCCCAATGACTTTGACGATCGACATTATTGGAAGAGCTGTCTTGAAACACGTCTGATGCCACCATTAGTCAAGTCCCGACTGATTGAGCTTTGACATTCAGCCGAGCGAGCGCGAAGGGTACACCCCCCCCCCCCCCCAATGACTTTGACGATCGACATTATTGGAAGAGCTGTCTTGAAACACGTCTGATTCCACCATTAGTCAAGTCCCGACTGATTGAGCTTTGACATTCATCCGAGCGAGCGCGAAGGGTACACCCCCCCCCTCCCCCCAATGACTTTGACGATCGACATTATTGGAAGAGCTGTCTTGAAACACGTCTGATGCCACCATTAGTCAAGTCCCGACTGATTGAGCTTTGACATTCAGCCGAGCGAGCGCGAAGGGTACACCCCCCCCCTCCCCCCAATGACTTTGACGATCGACATTATTGGAAGAGCTGTCTTGAAACACGTCTGATTCCACCATTAGTCAAGTCCCGACTGATTGAGCTTTGACATTCAGCCGAGCGAGCGCGAAGGGTACACCCCCCCCCTCCCCCCAATGACTTTGACGATCGACATTATTGGAAGAGCTGTCTTGAAACACGTCTGATACCACCATTAGTCAAGTCCCGACTGATTGAGCTTTGACATTCATCCGAGCGAGCGCGAAGGGTACACCTCCCCCCCCTCCCCCCAATGACTTTGACGATCGACATTATTGGAAGAGCTGTCTTGAAACACGTCTGATACCACCATTAGTCAAGTCCCGACTGATTGAGCTTTGACATTCAGCCGAGCGAGCACGAAGGGTACACCCCCCCCCGTCCCCCCAATGACTTTGACGATCGACATTATTGGAAGAGCTGTCTTGAAACACGTCTGATGCCACCATTAGTCAAGTCCCGACTGATTGAGCTTTGACATTCAGCCGAGCGAGCGCGAAGGGTACACCCCCCCCCCCCCCAATGACTTTGACGATCGACATTATTGGAAGAGCTGTCTTGAAACACGTCTGATTCCACCATTAGTCAAGTCCCGACTGATTGAGCTTTGACATTCATCCGAGCGAGCGCGAAGGGTACACCTCCCCCCCCTCCCCCCAATGACTTTGACGATCGACATTATTGGAAGAGCTGTCTTGAAACACGTCTGATTCCACCGTTAGTCAAGTCCCGACTGATTGAGCTTTGACATTCATCCGAGCGAGCGCGAAGGGTACACCTCCCCCCCCTCCCCCCAATGACTTTGACGATCGACATTATTGGAAGAGCTGTCTTGAAACACGTCTGATGCCACCATTAGTCAAGTCCCGACTGATTGAGCTTTGACATTCAGCCGAGCGAGCGCGAAGGGTACACCCCCCCCCCCCCAATGAGTTTGACGATCGACATTATTGGAAGAGCTGTCTTGAAACACGTCTGATTCCACCATTAGTCAAGTCCCGACTGATTGAGCTTTGACATTCATCCGAGCGAGCGCGAAGGGTACACCTCCCCCCCCTCCCCCCAATGACTTTGACGATCGACATTATTGGAAGAGCTGTCTTGAAACACGTCTGATTCCACCATTAGTCAAGTCCCGACTGATTGAGCTTTGACATTCAGCCGAGCGAGCACGAAGGGTACACCCCCACCCCCCAATGACTTTGACGATCGACATTATTGGAAAAGCTGTCTTGAAACACGTTATTATTAAATCAGCTTTGCGAATCATTCGTTGAATTCTGTTCGTACACGGAATTATTTAAATTTAAATATCATTTACGAACTTTGTTAATCTTCACTGTACACCTTGCATAAAAATTTCATATGGTACACACGAGGTGTCAGCACACCAGAAAATTAAAACGGCTGTCACGGTTAAACTACATATTGTTTCGGGTCCGAAAAATTAGTAAATATTCTTCAGACGTTCTAAAGTAAAGGAGAACAGCGTTTTTCTTAAAAATATCACTGTTATGTTGTAAAAAAAATCCGGAAAGTTCTCGTCTTGTGACTTGTTCAATACTTCGAACGCGGCTCGAGTCCGTCCCGACCTTCTGTCAAAGCCTCGTGCTGCGGACTCTCTCGCGGACCCTCTCCCTCGCACCGTCACCTCTCATTGGCCAGTGTTTTTCGTTAATAACTCGTAAACAAAGCCCCAGATTGCATTTTCGCAAAGGAAAAAGTTACTTCAAATGACTTCAGCTACCCCTCATTTGCGGCTGTTAAAATAATTGTGGGACACCCTGTATACTATAATATATTATAGTATATTATAGTATATATATATTAGTATATTATAGTACTTGCATATGAGAAATTTATACAGAATTTTACACATTCAACATAAAAGTGTTATGTACACGTGAACAAAAACATATTGATTTTCATTGAGAACCTAGACTGACTCGAGTATGTTATTTAGTGAACCGTCTTAGAGTTTTTTATATTAGGAGAAAATAATACACATACAGTATAGAAACCTCGATTATTATCCGATTGAACAAGCTGAAAGAAAATTAGGGAGAATTTCCTATAATCCCATACATTACTACGAGCCTGCGGCACTATTGAAATTATGGTGGCTGATCATTTGAGAAACGGGCTACGAAACCCGTTCATTATCTACCTTAACTAACAAATATTTTACGAACACAGGTACCTACTATACCAGACTGGCTGACACACGAATTCGGAAACGGTCCTCCGGTGCGTATTGGCGCTGATCCAACGTTAGTTCCCAACGTCCTTTGGTCGACGTGGGAAGAATATTTAGGTAATGAAACCAGTCTCGAAAGCATTAAATCCGTCGGCGCAAACAAACGTGTTCGATTTATACGCGTTGTTGCATCGTTTGTCATCCAGCAGACACGTAAACGGTCGTCGCTGTCGTCATGAAAACGTTTAATCTCCTTGCATCTTTACGACTCTCGATTTTGTCATCAAACTTGTTTCTTAAGTAATTTTTCACGACTAATTGACTAATTGAATAAATCTCCTTGATCGATTACCGTGTGTACCTTTTGATAGGATGAAATAAAAATCAGACTCGAATATAATATTGTACATTTTTAAAAACATTTAACCATACTTGTGTTTGATTGATGACATTTATAATTTTGTGACACTTTTTTTATCAGTTTTCAAGACAGTTTGAATATGAAGTGAGATAAAAAGAATATGAAATGAAAATCAGACTTGAATATTATACATTTTAAATAGTCATCGAGTTCAGAAATCACAGTAATGTCTCCCTAATTGACGCCAAATTGTCCAGAAAAAATGGACAATTTTTGAAGAAGAGATACGATTGTTCGAGCCTTGTGGCTCGTTTTTTATGGTTATCAATTGTCAACGATTATAAAAATAAGCTGCAAGGCTCGACTAATCGTATCTCCTCTTCAAAAATTGTTTATTTTTGTGCGCAATCAGAGCGCGAATGAGGGAGGCATTACTATTATATATATATGTTTAAAAATAGTAATTACTATTATACATATATTACTACTATTATAATACTATTATATATAATACTATATGTATATTATATATACTATATAATATATATACTACTATATAATACTATTATTATACTATTTTTAAATATATATATGATTTAGTTAGCAACTACAATATTGTGTATTATATAGTAGTATATATATTATATAGTATTATAATAGTAGTGATATATGTATAATATATATATTTTACTATTATACATATATTACTATTGAAAAATCTAAACAAAATGATTTAGTTAGCAAATACAATATTGTTATATATATATATATATATATATATATATATATATATATATATATAACAATATTGTATTTGTTAATTAAATCATTTTGTTTATATATATACATATATATACATCTTTGTTTTAGTGATGAATATATCTTTATTTATTCCCGCTTTAAACAAAAATACAATATTGTTAAATGATCGTACTGTACACCTTTTTGTAAACGTTTGGCCATGCGGCTGTAACGCGCGGCTTGAAAGATCAATCGAAACGTTCCCGTTGCATCTTCCGTTTACCGCGAACGTCACACCCCGAGCGTATCAGAAAATCTCTTCCACCCTTAACGGCCAGACGACCGTGGCCCCATAATTAACGATAGCGTTCGTGTCCAGCGAATTCATCCGTAAAATTGGTTCCCGTCCGTAACAACCTGGTGGACTTGATCTGGCAGGTCGGCCGACCGAATTACAATCCGCACCCGGCTTATCCGTTGCCGGACAAGTTCTCCGGAAGAGCCTGGCAGGAAAAGGTCCGGCTGGTCCGGGCGGAAATGAAAGACTCGGGCGCCGATGCTCTCGTCGTCACCGCGCTCGACGAAATAGCCTGGCTATTGAATATTCGTGGCTACGACTTGCCCGACACGCCCGTCTTACGAGCGTACGTTGTCGTTGCCCAAGGCGCGTTACATCTGTACACGCCCAGGCACAAAATGCCGAGCTCGGTCGAGGTGCATTTGAAGGTAGACTACTGCAACCATGAGAACTGCGTGAGGTAAGGAACATTTTATTTATTGTGCGTTACATATTCGGAGAACTTTGTAATCGGTAAATCACCGATACGTGTGCTAGAATGTAATTACAGTGTGCGTGTGTGTGCGCGTGTTCGTTACAGATGGCATAACTATACTTCTATTTGGTCCGACTTGCGGACCATGTCGCAAGCATGGAAAACGGTATGGTTGCCAACACGATGCGGATACACTCCAGGCGTTTCCAAGGAAGTGTACGATTCTGTACGTATAAATTGAAGCCAATCGAATCAATGATTCGTTGCTGGTAATTTATTATTTATGCAGTTACGTATCTGATTCGGTTGCGATATTGGACGATTTTTCTCTACGAATGTGTTACATTCTCTCTGTAATTATTTTACACACAATTATTCTACATCGATGTTCATAAATATCTAGAAATATCTTGATTCAAGTGATTATAATGATATTTCGTTTTATTATTTAAGATATTTAAAAATATCTTGAATTAAGTAATTATAACGACTTTTTAAGATATTTAAAAATATCTCGAATCAAATAATTATTACAACTTTTTAAGATATTTAAAAATATCTTGAATTAAGTAATTATAACGATTTCGTTTTATTATTTAAGATATTTAAAGATATCTTGATCCAAGTAATTATAACGATTTCGCTTTATTATTTAAGATATTTAAATATATCTTGGTTCGAGTAATTATAACGACTTCGTTTTATTATTTAAGATATTTAAAGATATCTTGAATTAAGTAATTATAACGACTTTTTAAGATATTTAAAAATATCTCGAATCAAATAATTATTACAACTTTTTAAGATATTTAAAAATATCTTGAATTAAGTAATTATAATGATTTCGTTTTATTATTTAAGATATTTAAAGATATCTTGATCCAAGTAATTATAACGATTTCGCTTTATTATTTAAGATATTTAAATATATCTTGGTTCGAGTAATTATAACGACTTCGTTTTATTATTTAAGATATTTAAAGATATCTTGATCCAAGTAATTATATAACGATTTCGTTTTATTATTTAAGATATTTAAAAATATTTGGATTCAAGTAATTACAACGATTTCGCTTTATTATTTAAGATATTTAAAAATATCTCGAGTTAAGCAATTACAATGACTTCGTTTTATTATTTAACATATTTAAAAATATCTTGAATTAAATAATTATAACGACTTTTTAAGATATTTAAAAATATCTCGAATCAAATAATTATAACGACTTTTTGAAATATTTAAAAATATCTCGAATTAAATGATTATAATAATTTCGTTTCATTATTTAAGATACATAAAACATTCAATATTGCTTAAATACAATAACTTCGTCCCATCGGATCGTTAACATATATCACACTGTGTATAGCAGCAAACGCCCGGGTGCCTGTTCACACCTATACACGTATTAGAGCGGATAATCCTAGGCGAGGATACACCTTCGCCATCATGTTACCCTAGCCTCGTAGAGCTTGTTGAGCTTAGCTTGATCGCCACGTGACGAGCTGACACACCTCCGTAAACATAGTCGAAACACGGACGGAGTGGCCTTTTCACGTATTCCGATTACTGGAACTGGAACGTGGAACTGGAATGCCCAGACACGCGGATGCCGGGCAACTAGATAGCGGCTATAGCACGTTCCACGTAGCTGCAGTAGTATGCAGTATGCAGCCGCGGCTGTTGCGCTTATCGCGATAAAGGTTTACCTTCTCTACGGCATGCTAGCCGGTGCTTAGGGACGCCTGGACGCCCGCGGCATCAGAAACCAGAGAGCAATTCTCTCGTTATTAGAACCTACTAGGGTAGATATTTCAGTTACCGTGCGGGCTCCCCGGCTACTGTGTGCCTTCGGAACAACTTTAAACGTAACGAACGAGACACAAATTTTCATTCATGTGTTACAAAGAAAATTGTAATTTATTCACACATGAGATGAGAAAAGTTAGACAGTGACTCGCGATACGGCGTGATTTTCCCGGAATGCTTGACGAGATCTAGGTCTACCGGAAAGTTCTGTCCGTTTTTGAATTGAAATATAACACAATTTCCGTACATTTAATAATATTTATTGTAGAATATACTTTCCATCGTTGCTTATGACTTCTTGCCAGCGTGATGGCAACTTGTAAATGCCATTTTTAAAAAGTGATTTTTTTTAGAGGCGACACGGCGTGATTTTCCCGGAATGCTTGACACGAACCTTGAAAAAATTCGACTAATTATTAATGTATTATTAGATCTACCAGAAAGTTCTGTCCGTTTTTGAATTGAAATATAACACAATTTTCTACATTTAATAATATTTATTGCAGAATATACTTTCCATCGTTACTTATGACTTCTTGCCAGCGTGATGGCAACTTGTGAATGCCATTTTTAAAAAATGGTTTATTTTTAGAGGCGACGCGGCGTGATTTTCCCGGAATACTTGACGAGATCCTTGAGAAAATTCAATTAATTATTAATGTATTAGGTCTACCGGAAAGTACTGTCCGTTCTTGAATTGAAATATAACACAATTTTCGTACATTTAATAATATTTATTGCAGAATATACTTTCCATCGTTACTTATGACTTCTTGCCAGCGTGATGGCAACTTGTAAATGCCATTTTTAAAAAATAATTTATTTTTAGAGGCGAAGAACTCGACTAGTGCTTGGTTGATATCAGCTTCAAATTTTCATTCATGTGTTACAAATAAGATTGTAATTTATTCACACCTGAGATGAAAAAAGTTAGACAGTGACTCGCGACACGGCGTGATTTTTCCGGAATGCTTGACGAGATCCTTGAGAAAATTCAATTAATTATTAATGTATTAGGTCTACCGGAAAGTACTGTCCGTTCTTGAATTGAAATATAACACAATTTTCGTACATTTAATAATATTTATTGTAGAATATACTTTCCATCGTTACTTATGACTTCTTGCCAGCGCGATGGCAACTTGTAAATGCCATTTTTAAAAAATGATTTATTTTTAGAGGCGAAGAACTCGACTAGTGCTTGGTTGACATCAGCTTCAGTTTTGAATTTTTTTTCCTGTAAAAAGTTTTGCAAAGAGAGAAACAAGCGATAATCGGAGGGTGCTAGGTCTGGGGAGTATGGTGGATGCGACAGAATTTCCCAGCCTAACTCTGCAATTTTCTGACGAGGCGCCGAAGCAGCATGTGGTCTGGCATTATCATCGGTGGCCATGTTTTCACGATCGCGTCTCGCTTAATAATGACACGAGACATCTTTGTTTCAGTTTATTTAGGAGAGTACATGTGCGTAAATGCAATAATAAAGAGAGATAGTCATATATGTCTCAAATCAACGTGTGCATATGGATTGAAACTTGAAGTGACACTGTCGGACAGAACTTTCCGGTAGACCTAATTACATTCGTGAATGAATGTAACTAATTTCACGAATTATCAGAACGTAACCGAACAGATTTTTGCGTGTCTCTTGGTAATCTTGGTTGTTGTAAACCGTTTTTCAGATTCCGCCAGAGAAACGTATGTCGAAACCGTCGCCGATCGTAAATTTTCGAGCGCAGAAAAACGCGATCGAGGCGCAAGGCATGCGAATATCTCATCTGAGGGACGCGGTGGCGATGTGCGATTTTTTGGCGTACATGGAGGAACAGTACGATCTGAATTCGAACGGTTGGGACGAGATGCAGGTAGCTAGATTGGCGAACGAATTTCGTTACGAGCAGGATAACAATCGAGGTATCTCATTTCCTACTATCGCCGGATACGGGCCTCATGCCGCGATCCCTCATTACGAACCTAACAATCTCACGAACATTATGATTGGGAAAACGTCTACTTTGGTAGTGGACTCCGGAGGTCAATACTTAGGTAATAATAAATACTTAAAGATAACTATTTCCGAATCGAATTTACTTCACATTTTATTTTTTTACTATATTACTTAAGATGTCCATTAACCCTCTGTTGGGCCGAATTGTTTTCTTACATATAAACAAATTTATGCCACGGAAAATCAACGATTGTAAACCTATGTATGCCAATTGTCCCTCAACTTGTAAACAAAATAAGAATCTAATAAAAAAAAAATCAAATAAGATTTTATAAATCCCATAGAACTTTTGCAGAATTTGAAGAGTAGAATTTTCTAGGCATTTAAGAATTTATCAAACAATTGATCTTACAGCTCGACGGTAGTTTAAAGATGTGCAACATGATTCTATGTTATTCTCAATTGTTTCTTAACAGATGGAACAACTGACGTAACGAGAACCCTCCATTTCGGAATTCCGACGGAAGAACAGAAGAAAGCGTACACAAGGGTGCTGATTGGAGCAATACAATTATCGTCCATGGTTTTCCCAAGCAACGTGAAAGTCAGCCAGTTGGATGCTGTTGCACGATTCCCATTGTGGAACGTCGGTTACGACTATTTGCATGGAACAGGCCATGGGATCGGTCACTTCTTATCTGTTCACGAATGTTTGTAGCTACACATATGTAGTTAAAATTAAGTAATCGCAAGACAATTTACCATAGAATCCACAAATTCTTAGTTTGTCGTTCCACACTTTCCAGTTCAACTTTTATTTAACTCTAAAATCGCTCGAAATTAACGGGGCACAAAATGTATATTAATCTTAGGCGAATGTCATATTATTATCGAAAAGCTGCTAAACGATTAGCCCTGTTGCACAATTCAATCTAAAAAGAAATGAAGTCGACATTTATATAATAGTATAATAATAAATATAATCTTGGGTTGGCAACTAAGTAATTGCCGATTTCAGTTATAGATGTCTCTCACTTCCATTTTCATGATATCCGTAAATGTTATATTATAAAATTATTATTATTATGTTATTTTTTATTTTCCGTGAATGTTAGCAACTGGACAAATTGAATGCAGCGGTCAAGGAAAAGCGACCAGAATTGGTTGATCGTTGTTGAAATTTTAGCCTCGAACAAAAATTAATCTATAGTTTACTTAGTACTAAGATACTAAGATATCGGTTTACATTTTCGCCGGTTCCGTCAGCGGGCAACGACGGTGATGTAAACTGTATATAGTAGAAACCGCGATACATCATCACCGGTACCATTAGATATACGTCGTACCCTGACTGTTTGGGGGTCCCAGCGTCACGTATACAATGTGAAACGCGACAAATAAAACGTCTCTGATTGGTGGATAAGACGAACCCAAAAAGGGTATAAAAGAAGCGTTTTTTCTTACCGGACTTTCAGTAGAGTTTTGGTCGCTCGATCGTTTTCGCCCATATACCTTCTCTCAATAAAGGAATAAAATAAAGTCCTTTTTAAGAAAAGAATTAGAATCATATTCATTTTCATTCCATAATCCCAACAATCGTAAAGGTGTCATTTTCCAGCAGGACAATGCTAGGCCGCACACGTCTCTTTGTCCACTCGGCAAAAATTGATGGATATTGGTTGGGAATTGATGTTACACCCACCATATAGCCCTGATCTCGCGCCATCGGATTACCACTTATTTCGATCCCTGGACAACTCCCTTCGTGGTAAAACTTTTAACGATGATGACGCTGTAAAATCTCACTTAACTCAGTTTTTGGCCGAAAAGGATCAGACTTTCTACGAGCGTGGAATTTTCAAGTTGTCAGAGAGATGGCAAAAGGTCATCGAACAAAATGAAAAGTACATTACAGATTAAACTTCATTCCAAGTAAAAAAAAATTTTTTATTTCATTGAACAAATCGGCAATTACTTAGTTGCCAACCCAATAGTATAATAATAAATACATAATAGGGTATAAATAGTAATATAATATATAATATATAATATGAACTATAAATATACTATAAACTATAATATATACTATAAATATATAGTATATAAATAATAATATAGTATATTAATATAGTATATTAGTATATAGTAGTAGTAGTATTAGTGTATAGTATATAGTATATTAGTATAAATATAATAAAAACTTAATATAAGTTTTAGTAATTGTACTATTTCTCGTATTTTCAGCACCTATTAGTATATCCTACTTGCAAGTGGCCACATCAGACACAACGTGTGGACCAGTCGAATTGCAACCAGGGTTCTTCCTGACTAATGAACCAGGATACTACAAAGAAGGGGACTTTGGTGTGCGTTTGGAGAACGTTCTCGAGGTCGTAGAAGCGAGTGCATCGGTAACCAATTTTACGCGAACAGATTACTAATTATCTAAATCCGCGTGATCATCGTTAGAACATTTATGCAGGGAGACGCGGATACCTTTCTGAAATTCAGAGATGTAACGCTGGTTCCGTACGAGCCAAAGCTGATCGACGTCAGCATGCTGAACCCTTCTCACGTGAGTTCTTATAATTCGTGGCAAATAAATATTTAGCTAATTGTAGACACTCGAAATCTGTGAAATAAACTGCACAATTTACATTTTGATGCACCAAAGTGCATTTGCCTAGACAATCACAATATTCTACTTTTTAAACACAGTATTATTATTATTATTATTATTATTATTATTAAAACCAAAGTTTTGCAATAATAAGTATGAATCTTTCGCGCTAATGTAAATACAGTAAATTCTCCCCAAATTGTCCACTTTTTTTCCAAGCAGAGGGTCAATTTAGGGAGAATATACTGTATTAGAAAATGAAAATGAAAAGTCATCGCATTATTATAGAAATGGAATGAATTATATTCCTCTAATTGAGAAATCATATTCGTGTAGAGACGTTGGCTGAATAATTACAACCGTCGAATTCGAAACGAGGTCGGCTCGGAGCTAAAGAGAAGGCTCAAAATGAACGCTTTCGATTGGCTACTGAGGAAAACGGCAACCATTCCGGAATTGAGTCCGGTCGATGAAGGGTTATTTTTCGGCTTCTCCAGCTCGCCGTCTTCCACATTTAAACAATTCCATGTCTTAATTTTCGTGATCCTTATTTGCCACGTTCTACTCGGTAAGTAAACAGATAAATCGGAATATAGTAGAATCTCGATAACTCGAACTTTTCGAGTTATCGAAGTTTTATCGTATCGCCATTTTTAACGTACGTTGTTGTTTCAAACGTTTCCTCTATCTTTCAGGTCTTTCAAATATATGGAGTTAACTAAAGGAAAAGAAGTTCTTAGAGTTTACAAAGTGAGTGATAATAAACAGATTAAATGTAAGCTTATTTATATAGTACATTGATTATATTTGTTATATCGTATTTAAACAAATGTATAGACAGGGAACTGTTTCTCGACGCTGGTGCTGGTTATTTGTTTTATATTAAAAGTTGGAAATTTCTATTATACAGGGTTTTTTTTGATAGAACTACCAGTTTTTGTTATCATTAAATAAGCAAAAACAAGCATAACCAAAAGTTAAAAAAATATGATCATATCTTTACCTGTAATGTATTTTTAGTTCTTTAATTGCTTATGTTGTTCGAAATTTTGTAGTCACTGATTTTCACGGAGTCGCTTGTGGTTTAACGCTTTAATTTTCGTATTTATTGAATTATAAAAGCACAGAGACAGAAATCTCTCCATAAACAGATAAACGCAATAACTAAAAGTATATTGTTACTTGTTCTAACAAACATATTTTGAAAACAACTAGTAGTTTCTGTTGAAAAACCCTAAGCAATATACACTTATTATTAGTCACAAAAGTCTATGTTCATGTGATAAATTTCAAATATTCAAGAAAAACAATGGATTTATTACTTCAACTTGAACAGATTTTAAAACGTACTTGTGAGGAAGAAGTATTTATATTCATCAAATTTCATTACCTTGATTAGAGATAATGCAATAAATATTTGCAAAATGTCCAAAAATTTTGTCTCCAGTATTTGATACTTATCGGATGTACATGCGCATCTGTGACTATAGTAAAATAAGCACTTTAGTCTAAAGTAGAAGTTGTATTTAGAATCGTAATTGTAACAAATTATAATTGAATAGAATTGATAGAGAAATATTAAAAGGTTTGAGTGCTAGAAAATGTAGGAAAGAGGATGATAATAGAAACAACGTATGATCGCTTGATCGATTATACATTTTTGTAAATACATGTATGTAATTTATTGTACAACATAAAAATATAGAGTAGGCATACTTGTATATTACCTCCTCCCTGACCAGTAAAACATTGGATCATATTAATTTCTATAAGTTCATCAAATGTACTATATTGAATAAAAGCCAGCTGACTTAGCTTGTACAGATTACATTTCAACACTTGAGCCAAAATTGCAGGACTTCTTTCTTTCATATGAAAATATGAATTTAAATGAATGAATTTTCAAAATATATTAAATCATCCTTTTATTTATGTATAGGTATTTAGGATAATTATTCAGAATCATAAATTGGTTAATAATTCGGAGTTACAAATTAATTCCAAATAATTACTACATCTAAATGTCTGTACAACGTTTGCAAGAAAGAATACATAAACTATTTTAGAAACTATTCTTTTTTTATAAGATCAATTATAGGATTACTATCTATTTCTAGAGTCTTAACTCTAAGATGAGGGACTTGAAAATGTATTAGTATACTTTCTGAAAAAACATAATATAATGTGAGAAACAGATCTTGCAAACAAATCTGTGGTATAATACAGTAACTTTCCATTATATCTACTATTACGTACCTACAACATCTTTATCTAGTTTATATTCAGCAGCTATTTTGTCTGCAGTGTATACGTCAGGGTTGTCGGAGTGGTCTTTCAAAAATGTCAGAACCTGATTCAAAGAACATTTACCTTCAGGAACATTGTCCGAATCATAATAACTGAAGTCATATTCCTGTATATTACGTTCTTGTGGCAATGGTCTTATTGACTTTATTGCTTCCTCTGTTTCCTGCTGGAGACGTGTAAAATATTTGTTTTAGCCTTTTTTATTACATTACTTAGAAATTAATAAAATAAGCAAGTATAAAAACAGCGGATACCATAGGATCGGTGGACTTCACATAAATATTCTTCAAGCGATCATCTAGTTGCATATTCTTTTTGTAATGCTCTTCTATGAAGTTTGGATACACTGAGATAAAAAGACTTGTTTTAGTACAATGTACACTGGAGAAGCTAAATATTAAATACAATTTATTAAATTAACATAACGTAAGTTAAAAACTACTCGTGTACATAAATTTTTGGAGATAACTTTTTTTTTTAAAAAAGTAGTACATTAATGTAATGTATAATTTTTTGTGTTTTATCATAGACAAAAACAATATGCTCATGTAGAAACATTAATAATAGACACTACTTATTTTTATTAATAACTAATAAAAATACTATTGTACTAAGCGTAACTGCAACATAGAAATGAGAGCTTCTTAACGCGTAAACATAGAATTATAATCATGAGTAATGGATTCAATACATTCACGTATGAATTAAATTATTGTATGAATTAAAATTGATTTCACTCTAAATACTTAACCCTTATGCATGTTTAGTAATCAAGGAACTGTTCATGTAGAAACATTAATAATAGACACTACTTATTCTTATTAATAACTAATATAAATACTATTGTACTAAGCGTAACTGTGCAACATAGAAATGAGAGCTTCTTAACGCGTAAACAGAGAATTATAATCGTGAGTAATGGATTCAATACATTCACGTATGAATTCAAATTGATTTCATTCTAAATCCTTAACTACTTCAAGGAACTTAACCCAAGGAACTACTTACTTTTATCTACCAATTCCTTTTGTTTACCCACTGAAGCATGTTGAGGCGCCGGAGTTAGTTTTTCCTTCGCAAGTAATCTACTTGTTCGATTTTCGATATTGAACGCACGAAATGGTCGAGTGACAAACGTTTGTAAGTTTCCCATCATAACCTTCTAACAGAAAACGGGAGTATTAAATCATGACATAAATTTTCCATTATACTCCGTTTTCTAAGTAGAATTAGTAAGTACGTATGTTACATAACTGCACATAAGAATTTATCGTACATGTAACAGTGAATTAGACAATTGTAATTTTCATATATTACATATTATAGAATGACTAGGTTAAGTTTTTCCATTCCAGTGACACCAACCCGTTAACTCCTTAACCCGTTCTGATTGTGCGCAACCGCTTGAACTTCGCTACAAAAGCGTCACGAGCAATGCATGATCAGCAATGTAAATAGTAAATTCTCTTACATATATACAGTAAATTCTCTTTAATTCTCTATTCTCCTCAGCTTGGAACAAAAATAGACAATCTTGGAAGGGATACGAATAATCGTATCTCCTCTTCCCAAATTGTCCATTTTTGTGCACAAGCTGAGGGTCAATTAGGGAGAATTTACTGTGTCTGGAGGCAGCAGCAGCAGTTGCTGCTAATATGTAATCAGTTTTTCAGAAAAAGATAGACCCTAATTCAGTGTTGCGTGACCACGCGAGCATAAGAACGATTTACGATGGCGCTGCCGTACTATAATCTCCGAGAAATGGCGACAAGAGGGAAATTCGAATATAAAATGTAACGCTGTTGATTGCGTTATGGTCATAGTTGTATATTTTATTGATTATGTAAATTTTTATCCAGGTGGAATAGCTTAGAATTGGTAGAGAGATAACGAAAGAGAGATAGAGAGATAGGGAGAGAGAAAGCGAGAGAGAGAGAGAGAGAGAGAGAGGGAGAGAGAGAGAGAAAGCGAGATAGAGGGAGAGGGAGAGTTCCCATGAAATTCCTCGACGAGAGCTTGGTTGGCGAGACTAATTGAGAAATGCAGGAGAAGTCACGTAGCCTCTTGGAAGATCTTCCCCAATTTCATGTAGACAGAGCCGAAACAGTCACTATATTTTTTCACTAATTCAATTATTTAATGTTAATATCGTCTATTGTTAGTGCCAACAATGTTAGTGCCAACGATAGTATATTTTCTTCTTTCAAATATATGTATATATTTTTATTAATCCGAAGTTAATAAAGAAACTTCACTAACGAAATTGTGTTTTATTTCATCAGAGAATGAAATACCTAATTAGCAAATAACATTTATTTCTTAGTAACAACTTACCCCAGTGCGTTAACAACTTGCCCCCTCCCCCCACCCCTCCCGACGGGGTAAGAAGTTCCGCTTGAGAGTTGACCACAAAAAAACGAACGAGTTTCTACGAAAAACTCATAACAATATAGATATTTATTGTAGAATAAATGTAACAATAAATTAGAAACGAAAAAACTAACTGTGCACTCTCAATATGCACCAAGTGACACTGAGCATCTTGGTTGTGCAATAAAATACACTGATTTTACGATTTTCAGATTGGTAACTTCGTTTTAGTATGTTCGATTGTGGTTGTTCACTTTCGTTGTTTACTTGAAAAATTAAAGTCAGATTATATATACAGAAACCAATCAAGCTCCGTTCAAACATTCTTCGCTGTGGCTGATAATGGTCGTAGAATTCGTTACTTCTTTATTGTTTATTATACTCTTCCATATTGCTCGCTATTGCCTATTAATATTTTAATATTTTAATAATAAAACATTTCAATACATTGATAATATATTGCCTTCAATATTTAGAATATACCTAGGCAAGTGCGCACCGGGTTGCGCTAATTACGCGAAGCTGGAATCGCTAATGGCTGAAAACATGCCACGATAAGCGTAGTACGATTAATCGAAAGCACAGTTTGGAGCTTGCAAGTCTGTCACTTGTGATGCACATTGCTTTTGCGAGCTGACCTTACGCGGATACTAGCGTCGCGACAATTGTTCCCAAATGTTCTACTACACCGAACAGAGCAGAGTGAAATAGGAAAAGGACGAGCTCATCATCTGAAACAAAAACTTGTTGTAGCTGCGATGTTCTGTTGTTTTGTGTAACGATAGTACTGGGGCCACTTACCATCGTAAAGCCTTCGTAACACGGGGTGAATAAGCCAACAAAATTAATCGCTATTTCCGTCTGACTTCTCATCATCGAGAACAACACGAGCTTTTGCATCTTCGTCGGTATACGGTACCATAATGAATTGTATCTGATCATTCAACATCGTCGGTTCGTTATTGCCTCGTCGCATTTGTTTACCACATTAGAACCGAGCATCGTTTAATATTTATCATTGTTACTGTGTTACTCGGTTCGACAGTCTGTACTCAACTTATCGACATCTTAACAGTATCATCGTTAAAATAAAACTGATCGTCATCGATCGCAAACAAACATAAGTCAAATACAAATTTCTTTCCTTCATAATTTCGGTGAGTCGAAAATGTTACAGTAAATTCTTCCTAATTGACGCTCAGCTTGTACACAAAAATAGACGGAAATTATATAATATAGAATAGATAAGATAATATAAATAATATAAGATAATAATAAGATAATAATAATATAAGATAATATAGAATAGATAATATATAATAGATAATATAGAATAGATGAAATTTGAGAAAAGGTGATGCGATTATTCGAGCCTCGCGGCTCGTTTTTATAGTTACCGATTGTCAAGAACTATGCAAACAAGCCGTAAGGCTGGGACACTTTCCGAATTGTCCATTTTTGTTCCCAAATTGAGCTTCGATTAGGGAGAATTTACTGTACATAGATGTCCTTAAATATCTTTTTTTTTAACACTAAACCTACCGCTGCTGGTCAAATAACCAGTTTCACATTTTTTATTTTTTTTTTATATTCCGTACATTTAAATTTACACACTGGCTCCCGCATCAATGTAAATTTAACCGTGCGCCACCGTATTCATTGAGATCGCGGATCGCATTTTAAGTAGAAAAAAGATGTGAACTTACGTTTCTTGGAAAAGGTTGTAACTACTGTCCAGCACTAGTTGCCCGCTATAATTGTTTCCGCATATAAACGTAGTGTATGCCACGACAAAGTGAATACTAAGCAGCACAGCATCTCGATCATTTGACTCGGTGATGCTTATAAAAAACTGTGAAAAGCAGTCTCGTTACGTTTCTTTCGACAGAACGACGAAAGCATCGTACGATTGACATCCAAATCCTACTTTTTTATATTAACAATACTCACCCGGTAAACATTTACACCGAACGCGATAATAACTATTATGGTTAGAAATAAACATGTTGCCAGCATATCGTCCGTGAACATTTTTACGTAGCTTTGTGCGAGAATACATAATGTTCCGGTACGTAGATCATCGAAAGGCATAGAACGAACGAAACACGTGACATAAGTATAGTGAAACATGTGTAACAATAATGTCTGAATAACGTTTGGATGAAGGTACCAACAGAATAGCGCGACGGTGCATTTCCGCAGCCGATCGTATGTCTATTATTTTCGTTGACTTTGAGTTCGCCACTGTGTTCACCGCATTTTGCATTCGGTAACTGAAGGCAGAAAAATATGCGGGCGCTGTAAAATAACTAATCGATTGTTCGAGCGAACAAAGTTCGTCGCACAATCAACGTAAATGTAATACAGTTGTTCTTATAGTTGATCGTTTACAGCAGTGCTCGGAACGCTTCGGAACGCAACATTGGGCTCCGCCTTCAGGCTACCGCCGCAGTGCCTCGCTCCCCGCGATGCTTCCGTCGGCTGCAGCGGAGTGGGGAGCGAGACGCTGCGGCGGTAGTCAGGAGGCGGAGCCCAATGTTGCGTTCCGAAGCGTTCCGAGCACTGGTTTACAGGAAGCTTATTATATATATTCTATATATATATATATATATATATATATATATATATATATATATATATATATTCTTGTCTGCTTATATATATTCTTATTATATTCATTCCTAGATATTCAAATAGATCATTATGGCAAAGATGACCGAGACGAATAAATCTTGGAGGTTAAAACGAAGTTGAAAACTTCATTGCAACGTACGTGGCGATTTTCAGCATTCCGCTTATGTAGGTGGCGAAAACGGTAATTGACCCTTCCGTACAGGTCAACGCTAATAAGCCGTACGACGTTGTTATTATTATGTGCCAGCAAGAAAAAGCACTCTGCGAACTTCTTTCGGTGTAAAAGAATCCCAAGAGGTTTAAGAAATGAAGCTGCGTATCGTTATCCAGGAATGTAGCTACTCCTAATGTTGCAACCAGGCACAATCCCCCTGTGCACACCATAGCTAGAACCCGCAATTATGTTGCATTAGTGTAGTTGCTACTTCAGAGGATCATGTTCGTTTGTGTAGAAATCATTTTCACTAATTAACCCTTTGCACTCGCGTGACGACGATGCTTACAGTAAATTCTCCCTAATTGACGCTCAGATTGCGCACAAAAATGGACAATTAGGGAAGGGGAGATACGATTACTCGAGCCTTGGGGATCGTTTTTTGTAGTTACCGATTGTCGATAACTATAAAAACTTTAATCCTAAGGATGTACGTGCGAGTGCATATGTGGAAGCAACATTATTATACTCATTACCGAAATATGCTTGGACAATACGCTTTGCTACTATTGAATCTTCCAAGAAAATCTCCAATTCGACAGGATTTTTCAGGGCTGCATAGTCCGTTTGCATATTGTCGAGTATGGCTTTCATCTGAAAGCATGTGAAAAGGACAGTGCGAGGACATTAAAATTGCACTTTATAGGTACAATGACATTGTACAATAATTATATTATTTTTATATTATTATATATTATATATTATTGTATATCATATATTATTATATATATTATATATATAGTATATGTGTAAAATTAGGTCTCTGTGCAATTATTACTAATGAAGACGCCTTCACATTCGGAAATTCAAAACAGATTTTCTTAAAAACTGTAATATAATACTATAATATAATATATATAATAATATATGATTAAATTAATAAATTCATCAATAATTGATTAAATTATATAAATTTAAAACAGATTTTCTCAAAAACTGTAATATAATACTATAATATAATACTATAATATAATATATATTATATTATAGTATTATATTACAGGTATTACAGTATTATATATATTATATTATAGTATTATATTACAGGTATTACAGTATTATATATATTATATTATAGTATTATATTACAGTTTTTGAGAAAATCTGTTTTGAATTTCCGAACGTGAAGGCGTCTTCATTAGTAATAATTGCACAGACCTAATTTTACTATTTATTTTTCAGAAACAATATCGAGATACTCAGATTCGCACAAATATGTGTGCGGGATACTTTAATTAGACCAATAATTTTGTCCTCGATGTAACCGAAACAAGTTATATTCATTGACTTACCAATGGAAATAATGGAATAGAAGTGGAGTATCGTAACAAATACAAGAATAACGTCAATCCGAATGATATAATCTCAACTGTCTCACTCAACGACAATTTGATATTTCTCGTGGTCATTATCTGGAAAATAATTATATTATTCAAAGAACTCATTTTTTTGCATGCACAGTATTGTCACTATTATAAATCAATACTTGGCAATTCTAATGTTTAACTTTTCCATTGCTACACAAACGAAAGAAAATTTAACGAAACTTATGGATTGCTCGTTGCCACACATGAAATAGTTAATTGAAATTTTCCCACTGCGCTGGAATTCGAGTCAAAATTTCGTTTAAGGGATCATTCCTTTATTCCTGAAGAAGCTTCAGAAGATTCTTCTGGATATTTCACGAATATATTTTTCCTTGCATGAAATCAAATGCGAAAGCTAGAGAAATTCAAAGTATTTTATCTGTTGCACCCTTCCTGATAATATCTGGATCGCGTGTCCGTGCCTTTATTGTGCTTTAAAAGCGTACGAATGAATGGCTAAGAATGTACAAAGACGTTTGTTCAGCTGAGAAGCTCCGAGAAAGCAACAGTGAAGCAAGGAAAACAAAAGGAAATAATAATAATAACAACCAGGAAATAATACTCGTGCAACATTGAGGAACGTGAAGTTATCAAATGAATTACTGGACGATCTTTCCCTATATTACGAATTGGCCATACATCCACACTCGGATTCAGTCGATGACACGATGAAAACAACATATGCGATATATGGTCCCAAAATATTGAGCGGTGACAAATCCAGCATTTACATTCACCAAAGGGTCTCCTGACGTAAGCGGTAACCGATGTAGCCGCAACATTGAAAGAATTCACATCATCGTACCTTCTCGATGGATGTCCCCAGCAACTAGACTCAATTTCTAAGGGAAATAATATTTTTGTAATACAAAGTATCCTAAATCGTCACATGCTCTACTACCAGTAACAGCAAATTTACGGGGGGAACCCGATGTATCAGCTTAAAAAAACAATTCTTTTTGCTTTAATCAATAATAGGCTACATAAAAAAATCAAAGATCACTCGCAACCGGGAAATGAAGGGTCCCAAGGTCATTTCGAGCAACTTTTTCCTTAGCGAAATTGCAATCCGCGGCTTCGTTTACGAGTTATTAGCAAAAAGACACTGACCAATGAGAAACGAGCTCGACTGAAGCGAGGCGGCCGAGCCAATGAGCGCACGAAGCCCAGTTGGCTGGGCCGCCTCGCGCCAGCTCAGCTCGCCTCACATTGGTCCACCGTTTTTCCTCAATAACTCGTAAACGAAGCCGCGGATTGCATTTTCGCTAAGGAAAAAGTTGCTTGAAATGACCTCAGGAATCCCTTATTTCCCGCAAGTAGCATAATTTTGGAACACTCTGTACACACATATATTATTGTACAAATCATTCTGAAAGTTTAGGAAAGAATTGTTTGCTCAAAAGAATTGTAAAAGCCACCTAGTTATTAACTTCCCAAGATGGGCTTCCCCCTGAACGAAGGCTTTACAGCTTTCTATTAAAACTAGTGAAAGTGATAGGTATAACCAGGAAGCCAGATGTCGCAATGCGCACGAGAATGATGCACGAAGCGCGGATCCTCAGTGTCGAGCCCTGAACCACCGCGTCTTCGAAAGCTGACGAGATGGATTGCAGAAGCGCTAGATTGGCTGCAAATGAGGAGCTGGAACAAGGCGAAAGCATTTTGCATGGAGGCAAGCGTACCGATTCACCCTCACGCGTTCCACAACGTGGAAATTCCGCCAATTCCGAATTTTAGACACTGGCTACAAAGCACCTAAATTCATCTTATTTTTCGAGTTCATTCGTCTCATTTAATTCATCTTATTTGTGATCCTTAAATTCATCTTACTTATGATTCTTAAATTCATCTTATTTCAGCATCTGATTACATCTTATTTTTCTTGCAATATATACAGTATTACTTCGAAACATCATTTCTTGACTCGAAGGGTGAAACAAAAATGAACAACAATTCATTCTGGAATCTTTTATGCAACTGTTTTAGAGGCGCGTTACGAGGGTTATGCTAAATAACTGCAAGTACGTTAGAACCTTGCTAATTGAAGATTGTACGAAAATGCACACAGATAACGAATAATTATTTAGACAAAAGACCAGCAAGAAAATTTACTACGAATACGAATATACGAATATTCAGAAATTTATGCAATACATGAAGATTCAAATGTTTACGTTTAATACTTTATAATGCTTGGTAATAGCAAACGCTGTTGGAGAAATGACCCCTTAAAAAGATATTCCGCCACGAGTTAAATCTGTGTCACCTGGCTCATTATGCAGGTGAACGTCACCAGAAGGACGACGAATCTCTGAATGTATGTTAGGATAGATCTGTCGTAGGGCCAGAGGCCAGTGAAGCACATCAAAGTGTGGTAGAACTTGTAGTTTCCGTCGAACACATCCATCTCGTCCGCTGTCGAAGAACGTTTGTTGCAGGAATCTGAGGCATCGTCCAACTACACCTCGGCACCATATTTTATTCATGCCATTCTACTTTCATTTCAATTTTTCTGTCAGTCCAATTCTCCTCAGAAATTGCCTATAATTCGTTCGTATTACGCCGAAGATCCGCCTGGAATCGATCGTTTCGATTGGCTCGAGGAAACGTCGGAAAAATACGAAACACCAAGTTCACGAAACACCCCTGTGTCGCGAATGCATTAAAATATTCGCAGCACTCTAATTTCCTATTGTGTGCTGCGAATATCATTTTTCTTCTTGTGTGTGACTATGAACGCGTGCTATGTAACTTCGGAATCAGTGGCTGAAGGGTACAAAAGCGTACAAAAATGATTATCGTGCACAGAAAAATGGACAATTTGGGAAGAGGAGATTATTCGAGCCTTGCGTCTCGGTTTTTTTTAGTTGTTAATAATTGGTAACTGTAAAAAGCAACTTCTCCCTTTAGGGAGAAATTATTGTGTTTCTTTTTAGTGTAACTCTCTGTGAATGCGTGTTTTGTAACTGTGTACTAATATCTTGAGAACTAATGGTATTTCTTTTTAGTTAATTGTACAATTTATCTTATAATTATATTATATATAATTATATAATATATATATTATAATATATATATTTTTTTATTGTATAATTATAAAATAATATCATTATACATAATATAATATAATTATATAATATTTGTAATAATATAATAATAATAATTTTTAATTATATAATAAATATATAATAATATAATTATATAAATTATATAATATATATATATATATTATATATAATGATATTATCTTATAATTATACAATAAAAAAATCTAATTTTCAGATAAGGAACGTACATCTTCGATTTTTCGTTTCATTAAAGATTTGTTCTCTTTATAGGAAAGAAGCGACGATTTAGGGGAGGCTTATCAATGATTCGTTGAATAATAATTGAAACACCTGGATGTGCAAAGACGTCTCGAAGAAATCGTTGACTCGCTTTTCAATGTGACGGACATTAATGACTCCTCGTGAATGATAAATTCATATCAGTCGCCCTGCGACTCGACCAGCAACATTTTCGATGTCTCCAGGCAATATTTATAATTTGTCTATATGTAACAGTAGCATATTTCAGAAAAATTGGAGCCTAAATTATTAAAATGGCTGATCGTGATTGTGCTATCGAAGGAGACAGTGTTAATAATTGAACATGTAGTACCGTGCACACGATGACTCCCCTATTGCGCGGTCCTCGATATTCCCATAGTTAAGATTTCAGTCAGAAGCGAAGCATTTGTACGTTCGGTGCAGTCAGTCAGTTAGCGATCAACGGCGCAGGATATAGGACAGTTAAAACATGACGAAGCCTTGCCCCAACTCGGTATTATTACTACAATGTGCAACAAAATAATACATGCGCGTATTAAGCGCAACGGTATTCAGCCTGCCTACTCTACCGGAAATACGTAAAAGCATATATTCTACTCAAGAAGACGTTGCAGTAAATTGGGTAAACAGCATTTTCGTTATTTAACACATCACTTAATATATAGAGCACCTTAATACCTGTGACCTGCGGAGATTTTCTCGTCGTGACCTTTCCGATCTGTTTTCCTGGAATTGTTCTCCGCGGCATATTTATGTTCAACTCGGGTTTCTTATTAACAGACCACGGATTCTATGCGTTTATGACAAAAGTTAGTTAAATAGTGGATAAAGTTGCCTAACGTGAGACGGCTAGCTCTCTTATTTCTATTATACAGGGTGTCCAAAAAGGTATTTGAAGCGCTGAAATGTGCGATTCCTGAGCTAATTTGAGGCAACTTTTTCCTTAGCGCAAATGCAATCCGCTGCTTCGTTTGCGAGTTATTAGCGGAAAACGGTGACCAATGAGAGGCGAGCGCGGGAACTGCGAGGTGATCGAGCCAGTGAGAGGAACAGGGCTGTGACTATGGGGCGCAATGGAAGGAGGAGGCTACGCTCAAGCTCCGTGCCGCGTTCGAAACAATGAACAAGTCGAGGAGAGCGAAATTTTCGAATTTCTTTGGCAACGTGACAGTGATAATTTCACGAAAAACGCTATACATCCTCGTTTCAGAATGTCTAAAGAATATTTAATAATTTTTCGGACTTGAAATAATAATATATAACCGTAGTATGATAATGAATATAATAAATATAACATTAGAAGAACTCTAGAAACGATATAAATGAAAGGAACGTGTTTCGTGTTGGTAACAAAATTCGTGTAAAGTATTTTTGACAATTTCATACAATAAAAACAAACATTGATCATATTTGTATAATTGAAAAATGTACAAATTTCAGGGACGGCGAGGACTTGTTGTGAAACACTGCGTTGATACGAAAATTAAACAAGTCAAGTGAATGTACGTCGAAATTCGTGAACGAGCAACTGTCTGCCGAATTAGGTTTCAACGAGGACAAGCTAGGTGTTAGTATAATTTACAAGGCGGACGTTTCCTTTATGCCAACAAAAACCGTGACGCGATGGAAAGGCGTCTTCTAACAAAATGAGCTGCGCCAGAGGAGAATCGTGTTATAAGAACACCGTGTTCTAAAATGGACTTCTAAAAGGACTATCGCAATTTTCGCACCGACTTATATCGGAATCGTGTTTCCAAAGTAGCGTGAAATAGAAGGGATGAATCTAATCATTGGGCCATCGAAAGGGTCTCGCATTGTTTACAATTGAAGGGTTTCAGGTCAAAGGTTCCTGTCGACATGCATTTTGAAAAATAAAGGTTTTACAAATAACTGATTGGTCCCGATAATAATTGAAAATATAACATTCCCTCGAATAAACGATATTGTATAAGATTCTGATTGTTAATCTCATCATTATTCCTGTTAATCTTGAGAAATGAATTTATTGGGTTGTCCGGAAAGTTCGTGCCGATTTTTTAGGAAAATTAAAACGCAGCTCATTTAAATATTGGAGCCAAGCTTCACAGTATGATCGTGGACGGTTGATTTTGATTTATTCAGCATTCCTGCTAATTGACGTAATGTTGAGCGTGGGTTATTCTCGATTTCTGTTCTAATCGTATCTTCGTCTGTGGTGGACGGCCTACCTGGACGTTCTTGATCTTCAAGGTCGAAATTTCCAGCTTGAAACCGAGCAAACCACTTCCGCACAGTTCTTTCGGCTACAGCATCCTCGCCGTAAACAGCGCATATCTTATTTGCCGCTTGTGTGGCATTTTTGCCCTTTCGGAAAAAGAAAAGCATTAAATGCCTATAATGCACTTTATTTGCCACCATAATCTAAGGCGTACAAAACTGATCAAAACTAACGAATCGTAACCAAGCTTTTTTCCAAATATGGCTGAAGTTATTTCTTTTAGAATATGAACACATGTCATTTGTTTTCAATAATTGTGATATATTCAGTCAGGTCTCTCACGCTACCTACCGAAAATCGGCACGAACTTTCCGGACAACCCAATAATACAGGCTCAGGGACAGGATGAACCATTTACCCTCCATTATCGTCAATTGAATATCACCCTCCAGTTGATTCTACTATTCTTTTCCCTTCATATCGCAGGAATCTCCTCGATTATACGAGCAATTAATTTTCTCGCATCAGTCACAATGATAACAAATTTATCAATAAATTACGATCAAATTCTCCTATTTCCATGATCCGTAAAAATCACCGCCATCTTATTACTTCTATCCTTACTTGTTTCATCAGGAGCTATATTACTAACTGATCCTAATTTAAATTCATCATTTGTTGACCCTTCGGGAGAAGTTGACCCCGTACTTCATCAACAATTATCCCGATTTCTTGGCCACCCAGAAGTCTACATCTTCGCATTGATTTCACGTACAATTTCCAACGAAATTTGGAAAAAAGAAATCGTGTCCATACGTAAATAATAACGCTCATTAGCCTGATGAGTGATTCACAACGGGAATTCATCCCTGAATGGTGTCCAATCACCGGTACATTCGCCTCGCAGCCGAGCTCTCCGAACGTTTCGTCGTCAAAATTTCGCAGACCGTCAGAAGTCGATTTTTCGTTACTTTCTCGAGAGATACGGCAGATTCCGCGAGGTTGACAGAAATCGAAGACTATGCGGCAAATTCTGCGCTCTTCTCCTCTCCTCTTTCTAAACTACCCTTCTGGCTGGAAGCGCGGACCCGGCGCGCCGTTTGCCAAATTCCAAACGGCGTGGCGCTCATCAATATTCCAATAGTTGCGTTCTCTCCTCGGGCCGAGTGCGAAGGTCAGCGTCCCTTTTCCTCCGACTAGGTGTTCAACCTACTCGGGTCAAGTAGGGCGAGAACGGTGGGCGCCGCTTTCGACGACGACGTCGTCGTCGTCGCGACGACAACGCGTCATCATTGGAGCGCGAGACACCGTCGGGTGAGCGTCGAGGGCGCGAGCTTCGAATAGCGGAGACCGCCCCGTTCGTTACACGAGGGAACGTGATCGCGTCGCACGTGCCGCATTACGATCGAGCATTGGCGCAGTCTATCCTGTCCATAACCGTTCTAAATTGCGACCTTACGCAAACCGACGGATTAATGTGCAGTTTTTCGCCGGACCCGGTTGATCGCGTTCGTCCGGATCTCTCTCGCGCGCGCGTTTAGCTTCGCGACGCGCGACCGCGACCGGATCGAAAAGCGTCGCGCGTGATACGTGCAGCCGAGCCGGAAGTAAATAACGCATGTCGGCGATCCGACGTTTGATCTCGCGGGAACGAGCATCGGGCGAGTCTCGCGCGATCAAAACCGCGGAGCAACGTCGACGGCTTCTTTTTAAATAGGGCGTGTTCGTTCCTGTTCGAAAGATCGATACTCGACGTCGATTTATTCGATGTTACACAGGATGATCGTTTAGAGAAGACCGGCGGAAAAATGGATGCGGTGTCCGTGCAAGTGGAAACGTGTGGGCATCGTGTAGGTGGCGATCCTTGCTAAAAGTGTTTCCCCATGGCCGATCGATCTCAGTGATAGAATTTTCTTGAATTGTTTAACAGCCGTGATGCACGGCATGGTAACGGTATCGAACAACGTTGTGCATCGGCGATCGATGAACGAAAAGTGTCGAATGTTCGATTGCGGTGCTCGCGAGTGCCGCAGATCCAGTCAGCCCGCGATCGCGCCGCTGTAATGAACGGTCATGACGGTCCGCTCGTGCGACGCACGGGAATGTCGGCGCACTTATTGCTGGCGTAAATATCGAAAATGTGGACTACGTAAGTGCACACCTCACGTATCACGTTTCACACCGTTGCGTGCATGCGATCGTCACCGATTCATTTTTAGCTGTCGGGTATTTCGATCGACAACATTTTCAAATGTTTTTGCACGTCCGTATGCACGCGTTCCTGGAGCGATTTGTTCGTATCAATATTTCCATATGTTTTCTTTTCACGTTTTCTATAGAATACGACGGAGCGGGTAAGGGGAATTGTTGTTATTTAAAATGAATGGCATTCGTCTGTATTTCCATGGATTATTTTGTTGCAGAGTCGATGTGCTGTTTGTATAGGTACAAATCGTCGTGCGATACAGCGTTTGATTCATTTTTGTATAAATACAATATTTATTGTTGGCAATAATATTTATTTATTATTTTTATTTAGTTAGCAGTAACGCGAAATAACGTTTATTCAGTACTATGTGAAGAGAAGTAAACTAGGGAGGGATGAAACTCGCGTAATTTTGCATAAACGTGTGTAAAATTTGACGATAACAATGCGAAGATATGTTATTTCTCGTAAACTATAATTATCGTGCTTTGTTTTTACAACATTCGTTGCTTGTTTTTACTTTTACTCCATTTTTGTTATCTCCACCTATAAAATCGCCTGTTATTAAAATATTATGCAATAAATGATTTTAACGATTTTGTTGCTCGTATCTACGTTAACGAAACGAGAGTTTCAGAAACTATCTTCGTAATTATCAGCGTAAATAACGCTGTCAAATGTCGTTTATTTCTCGAAAGTTCAAATTTCATCGGTCTCGACATTTCGATATGCAGGCATTGTACAAAGGCGAATATGATAAATGGATGAAAGGGATTGGAAGCAGTATAAATAATGCCATTACCTCTCTGTGGAGAATGTTCGAAGAATTTTAATGCAACCTTAACGGGCACGGCGTACTGCGCCGTATGAAATGCGTAAACCAACTTGTACGTTTGTTTTTTCTTTTAACTTTGCTGCGGAAACGAAGGAACAGGTAAACTGTGCTTGTATATGTGCAGAGAAACAGTTATTTTATATTGTACACGACGGAAAATCGTAACAATGTATAATAATAGTAATAGAGTAATTATTATAATTTGTCTACGAATGTCTACATTATGTTTTTTAATTAATTTTTATCGCGGTTATATTCGCTGTTAGGTTCATCAAAAAATAATTTCACATTTTTGTTACAGAAATATTCGCTATTCTTTCGACAATTGTTTCCATAATTTCGCGATACATATAATTTTATATGTTTAAAACTTATGTTAGTAGCTTATTATGTATGTTAACTTATTATATTATATATTTAAAAATTATGTTTTTTTTTAGGATTAAATGTATTGCACATTTTGTGTTTCTATTGTTAGTACGAAGAAAATAAGTAAATATTCTGTACAATACGTATTTGTTCCGATGCATTTTTACGTAAGCGAGAAGACACTAACGAAGCAGATTCTATTATGAATAATAGAATTGTTATTTGAGATGTATTGATCGAAATTCACGTAAGAAGTATCAAGCTATAATTAAACTTGCATAATTCTGTTGCGTGTATCACACTAAAGCGAATCTTATAAAACCGTCCATTGAGAAGAAAGATGATCCATTGAAAATAAGAAAATATTATTTGTCCCTCTCAAATCAATAAATTTTGTTCTATTAATTTTTCTATATCTCTTTGCATTTGGAGGAAATTCAATTGTTCACTGTATAAAGATTATTATGATTGAATATGCTAAACTAAATTTGCAGAAAATAATTAACTGAAAAGTGATCCGGAAATTGAAGCTTCCTGCGGCCATTCGAAGTAACTTTTTCCTCAGCGCAAATGCAATCCGCGGCTTCGTTTGCAAGTTATTAACGAAAAACGCTGACCAATGAGAGGCGAGCTCTCGGCTGACGCGAGGCGGGCGAGCCAACGAATGCACGAAGCCCAGTTCCGCTGATTGGCTCGGCTGCGTCCTCCGAGCTCGCTTCTCATTGGTCAGCGTTTTTTGCTAATAACTCGTAAACGAAGCCGCGGATTGCATTTTCGCTGAGGAAAAAGTTACTTCGAATGATCTCAGGAACCTTCTATTTCCGTATTACGAGACATTTTTGGGACACCCTGTATACGTAGAAGGTAAAAATTGAACGTGAAATTAATGTACAGTTGACAATAAATTAACACGATTGCAAACGCTTTACATCGTTCCGTCATAAAGAGCGTTGTTTACATTGCATCGATTCCCCTCCTTGGAATGATTAAGTGCACCTCATATTTGATTCACTTGTGTAAGAGGCAGCTGCGCAATGACAGGTGGCCTTTACGCGGAGAACACACCAAATAGATTGAATTGTCGTCACGCTTAATTGCAGATTGACAAGGTGCTTCTCGCGCATATATCCTATCACAAACAAGGGAGGTGTTCGAGAAGAGAGAAACCGTTCGCTATTGTGTAAAAATTACATATATATATATGTAATTTTTACAATAGCGAACGGTTTCTATTTATATACTATACTATACTATATATGTATATACTATAGTATACTATATATATAATACTATACTATACTATATATGTATATACTATACTATACTATATATGTATATACTATAGTATACTATATATATATATAATACTATATTATACTATATATGTATATACTATAGTATACTATATATATATAATACTATATTATACTATATATGTATATACTATAGTATACTATATATATATAATACTATACTATACTATATATGTATATACTATACTATACTATATATGTTTATACTATACTATACTATACTATATATGTATATACTATACTATACTATATATGTATATACTATACTATACTATATATATGTATATACTATACTATACTATACTATTTATTATTTTATATATATATATATAAAATAATAAATAGTATATAATTTATATATATACTATTTAATTTGAAATACTACGTCGGTCGTTTAAAACACTAGTTATTCTCGAATAACACACGCAACAGGCGGTTTATGTTTATGGTAGGAGCACCTTCTATCTAAAGTAGAGCTTTTTTAAATGTTAACCGAACACTTAGCGTTACCATTATGGTATTTTATTTCGTTTACCAAACGATTACCGCGTGTAATCCTTTACATTGACATTCCAAAGAAGACACGAATACTTCTTCTTTTTTGTAACGTTATTATATACGTAAATTTACAAATATTCAAAAACTCGAAATAAGAGAACAATTGACTTCGCTGTGTATATAAAAGACGTCTCGGAGTACGACCACGAAGCGTGCATGCCAAATTGCAAATGTGATAGGTATGTAAAGACGATCTATTATTGCAGTATCCGTCGTTAAATTTAGGACGGATAATTCAGGGTTCGTGAAACGAATACATCTGGGACATCGATATCGACACTCGAAGTCCGTTATTTCTCTACCGTGACGTGTGTACAACTGCTTCCCTCGATCTAAAAACGAGTCGACGTTCTTATAAATCCCACCAGAAAAAGTCGCGAAGCTTTTCGATAATTGTTCCGCCAAGCCGCGCCGTTATTAATTTGATCATGAACTTTCGACTAAGAAAGATCCGCCGGCGTGTTGCCGAAGTATTGGAAACCACTTTCCGTAAATGACCGACGTCTACGTTTTTAGCAAATACAATGGAGAAATAATGTTCGTAATTGTAAGACGCGATGTGTTATTATAGACGACCATTTGTCGTGTTCAATTCGATCAGTATTAATCCTTTGCACTCGAGTAGGCGACTCTGAGGCGCCACTGAAATTGTTATATCACGTTCCAAGATAACTTTTATATTATATTTTATTTATATTATTTTATATTAGATTTTATATTATATTTTATTTTATATTATATTATTTATATATTATATTTTATATTAGATTTAAGAAATCTAAATTAAAAACGTTGCAATAATTGTTATATGAGACAGAAAACTCAATTTCATATGCATAAAGTGCACTTTGTTATACAAAAAGGATATATTATAAGTCAGAAAAATTATTCTAGATTTACAGTTAAAAATGGCTTCGAGTGCAAAGGGTTAATTGCTTCTACTACAGTTGTGAACAGGATACTTTGAGGTCACCTTTTACGCCAATGTATCCGATGCTCTGCAAATTCCAATCCGGTTGGTCTTTTGTTTGTCAGTTAGTGGCGGTTGCTTCTTCACATTTTAGGCCTTTCCAAATGCTTTGTTAGCGGTAACACATTTTTAGAGAGAGCGGGGGAGAGGGAGAGAGAGTAAGAGGACTCTGATTGGCCACTCAACACTTATCAGAACCTTCGTAGAACAAAGATCACGCACAACTATCTATAAATTCTCGCACCTTTTCTAACAGCTTAGACGTTTTATTATTTTTCGCACTGTCCTAACAATCGTTCCAGATTTGCCGTGCTATCATTGTCGAATTCGAAGCATGCCTTATAATTTGTCGACCTTCTCGCACAATTGTTGACTTTGGACGACCACCGGGGTTCTTTTTAACATATGCTCCCTTTGCACACTAACTCTTTGGTACAGGATGTTATCTAATGATCTTATTATTTGATCTATCTAATGATCAATCTTTATAACATCTTTATAACATCAATTATAACATCGATATAACAAGGCGGGGAGGAGATAAAAAAAACGCGGTGTCGGCTACGCGATGGTTAAAGCAGAAGCCCGTCTTCAAAGTTGCAAATTTGCGACTGTTTCAGAGTTCTGCGATCTATCGGAACTTAGCTTGCTAAAAGTTACAAGTCCGTAAGCCAACAGTATAAAATATAATATATAAATAATATAATATAAAATAAAATCTAATATAAAATCTAATATAAAATAATATAAATATAAAATATAATATAAAAGTTATCTTGGAACGTGATATAACAATTTCAGTGTAATTAATGGACCGGTGTATGACTTTGCTTTCCAGATTATGACGCGAGGATTGCGCGGACTATGCTCGTGTGACCACCGAAGAGCCAACAGTGGCACTCGTGAGTGTTCTTTATCGTGGTGCCCTCGGTAGATTCGATGGGCACGCGAACGCATCGACGAAGGAGCCATTGAATTCCGAAGACGCGTCCGCCATCATGAACGAGCCGGAGCCTGGCCTTTCGCTTCTTCTGCCACCCAGGTACCGACTTCGCGATCTCATTTTGGGAGATTATGCTTTTAACGACGACGGGGAACGGTGAGTCGAATACACTATTTTACGGTATTGAAAATATCTGTATCGATTCTTCCTCGCGATCTGTATATCAATTCTTAACTGTATTTTAGTATTAGATAAAATAATGAAAATAATATAGGATCTATATATATATATATAGATCCTATATTATTTTATATATAATAGATATTATTATATAGATATAATAATATATCTATTAATAATAATAATAATAATATATTATATTATAGTAATTATATTAATATAATAATATATAATAATAATATAATAAATAATTATATTATATTAATATTAATAATAATAATATCTATTATTATATAGATATATAGATATATTATATAGATATATATATATATAATCTATATATTATATAGATATATAGATATATTATATAGATATATATATATATAATCTATATATTATATAGATATATATAGATATATAATCTATATATTATATATATAAAATATATATAATATTATCTATATATTATATATATAAAATATATATAATATTATCTACATATTATCTATATAATCTATCTATTTTTTTTAATTAACGAAGAGCACGCAGATCTCTGTAAGGCACGTGGCACGTACATGCAAATCTCTATAAGACACGTACTTTTTATTCCAACGAGAGTTCCACGATATTAAATTCTCAACGAGCATTCGGCTACCGTGAATACTAAACAAACCATGCGAAATAATCCCGATCGTTAGTTACACCATAACAATTCATTAAATTCCCTAGTAGATTCGTCGCATGAGTTTCAAATCGTTTCAATATGCACTCGCTTTATTTATTTATTTACTAATAAACGGACATGGGCCCGTGGTAGTACATAGAACTTATAATAAAGAACTATAGTACAGACAGAAAAACATAATAGAGGCAGAATAAAAATATAAATTATGAGTTAGAAAAACTCTTTAACTATCATATATTTTTTTAAAACGCCTTTATCTATCATTTGGTCCAATTGTCCAAGAATCACGGTCCAATTGTCCAGTATCTTCGATACTGAAAATCTGGACAAGTCTACATGCTCGACTAATTCCTACAAAACAATAGTTTTTTCTTTTTACATAATTACCGTGCGTTGCTTAATACCCGAAGGACGAACCTCTTTGACAAAAACTCGGCTCAGCATGTTCGGTATCATTCGCAGATCTATTTGTCAATTTCTCGCAGCATATTTTTTTCAGGTACTCCATTCGAACACGTTAGTTCCACTGTACATCTTAATGACACAGTTATTGTTCATTCTCAGGCCGGTCAAAAGTTATGTGGCGACGAATGGTATATCAGCGGTGAACAACGGGTCTGGAACTCGGTCCAACCGGGTCTTGACCCCGTCTGTCTGCAGTAAGGAACTCTAGCTATCTGTTAGCAGCAGTTGAAACGAACTGCAAACCATTGTTTAGAGCAGGGGTGTCAAGCTCAAAAGCCAACTTGGGCCAAATAAACAATGCTTAACTTTAAGTGGGCCGCAAAAAGAAAATCAACGTTCATAGAAACAAATATTTTTATTTTGACTAGTACATTGTAATAAACATACATAAAGTTAAATTATTGTTTACGTCCTGATACTTGACATCAAAAACGTTCATCTCGGGCCGCGAGTTTGACACCCTCGGTTTAAAGTTTGCAGTTTGTGGATTTCTGATAACATTAGCATACGAGCTTTCTATCTCTTTCGTAGGATCTTTCCGGCGACACATTTCGTGTAATTTATCAAACGCAAGCATCGAAAGACGCGTTACAACTTTATTAAAAAAAAAGAAGAAAAATAACGCAAACACGAAATTATGTCCATTTGCCAGTCCCAGTCTATTTGGGACTGTTCCACAATCGTCGTAGCGTCTTGGACAAGCTCTTAACACTTTATCGTCCGGTCGTGGTTGAGGCTGCCACTCAGTAAGGACTGGCTTAGTCGCGCGCGCATTTGCTCCCAGTACCGGCTAAATTTTCGCTATTCATTGTGTTGTGCTTATTCCTTTAAAAATAATAATAAATAATAATATAATTATTATAATTATAATTCATAAGGATATGGGGAGGTCAGCATACAGGAGGTCAGCTACTAACAAAACAGTAAAGAAGCGAAAACCGTCGATAGCTAAAAGTCGATTAATAGGCTATCGGTCGATAAGCATTGGCAATCGAAAAGCCGATAAATAGGCTAGCGGTCGATAAAGTGTTAAGCGTTACGTCAACGGAGCGTCTCGCATAATTTCGGTAAACCGAACTCGCGCGAATGGCAACGAGACTCGACCACCGTGTCCCTCGGCCAGGGTTTATCGTAGCATAATCTACGCGAGAGTTGCGAGGGCCTCGTTAGCCGCTTCTTATTGAAAGAAGCGTTGCACAGTCCTCCAGCAGAGCTTGAAGCCCCAAAAAGCGAGGAGACGAGGTTGGCCTTTCGAGACCATCTCAACGAAACATGTGAAAAAATTTCATTTAATTGCCAGAAACTATATACCGTGAAATAAGAGTGTTTATGCTACTTTGGGTCCAAACGGACCCGAGCACTGCGGGGTCCGAGCGTCCATCATTTTCCATTTCCTTGGCCTGCGTTCTTTTATCTACGAAAATATATAGAAATTGATTTAGCAAAGTAATGGACAATATCTTTAACATTGTTGCACTCTCGCGACAATGGACGACGCAGTAAATATTTAATCGAATTGGATCCTCGACGGTGGCCTAGACCGTTAAACGACATCGAGAGCCGACCTCGGCGAACGGGGAAGACGTTCGATGAATTATTTTGCCGGAACTCCGAGAAGTGGTCGAGAGTCATTTAAATGGCCAAATATGTACAGTAATGTCTCTCTAATTGACGCTAAGATTGTCCACAGAAATGGGCAATTTAGGGAGAGGAGACACGATTATTCGAGCCTTGCGGATCGTTTTTATGGTCACGAATTGTCAACAACTATAAGAAAAAAAAACGAGCAACAAGGCTCGAATAATCGTATCTCATCTTTCCAAATTGTCCATTTTTGTGGACAATTTGTGCGTCAGTTAGGGAGACATTACTGTACACAGTAATGCGGCTCGTTTTTATAATTGTGGACAATTTATAACTATAAAAATAAATCACAAGGCTCGAATAATCGCATCTCCTCTTTCCAAATTGTCCATTTTTGTGGACAATTTGTGCGTCAGTTAGGGAGACATTACTGTATTGTACTGCGGTGTTTTATAAAAGTAATAGAATCTAGCATTTTATAGCTTGTGAATCTTCTAAAAATGAATCTCATAATTTTGTATACGTTTAATACTGATCACTTATGGCTTGCAAGTAACATAACGGATTTATTATTACTTAACCCCTTAATGTGCACGCTCGAGTTAACTCGAGCGCGCTAAACTGGCCAAATTGTGCACACTCGAGATAATTCGGGCGGCGTTGTACTTTATGTTGCTATAATTTTTCACACTCGAATGCAATCGAGAATTGAAAATAACAATGTGAAAGCAAAAAAGAAAAATAATCGTTTTATTGATATTTATCATTTACATGGGATTGTAAGCTATAACACTTACTTATTCAAGTATAAAATATATCCTTTTTCTACTTATCACTTACGACTTACCTCTTCCTTGTGAGTCGCTTTCCGACAGCGTATTCATATCCAGATTCTGATTCGCTCATTTTTCAATATATATTTTACTAAAATATAATGTAAAATAAAATATAGTAATAATAATAATAATAATAATAATAATAATAGTAATAGTAATAATAGTAATAGTAATAATAGTAATAATAATAATAATAATAATAATAATAATAATAATAATAATAGTAATATTCTGAAAATTAGAAATCATACCAATTGTATAAATATCCATTATTTTTGTATTTTTGTAATTTTCTTGCCAAGACAAACGTTCTAAATTGTGTTTCTTTACATTAAAAAAAATTGATTTCTTTTGGCCGGCCTTTTTCAAAAAAACTGTGCATTAAGGGATTAACTAGAACCTCTAGTTAATAATTTAATTTAACTAACCTCTGTTCTGTGCGTTTCTTCGAAATCGTTGTGACATCGAATTCAATTTCGCGCATCAGAAATCAATTTCATTATCACCGTTTGTGTAGAGGTATCGTCACCATCCGGAAGATCGATGTTGCATAATTATATAGTTTATGGCGTGTCACGTTTCGACGGTACGCTGCCTATGGTCTCCTCGTGGAGGAGGCAACCTTTCGTTGTTTACTTATTTGAGAAGCGCTGCCCGTTTAGGCAGAGATAGTACCTTTAATCGGCTTACTCGTGGACGCTTCAATTATGCTAAAATCAACTTAACCGAAACCCGTATTAAACAAATTAATAGGCTCCTTAAAGTGTCTGTTTAAAGCTCATCTGTTCAATTAACGATTGTTATACGTCGTGGTGGTAATTTGAAGCCTGTAATATATCGTGTAATCGATATTTTTCACTTTTTCCGTCTCCTCTTTTAGTAAACAATTTGCAATTGTAAAGCGAGGATAGGAATACTTTACTAATTAGGATCACTGAAATTCTGAAGAAGAAATACTGAAAAGAAGACAGGAAAATACAAAGTGACGAGTGAAAAATACGATCATTGTAGTAGAAAAGAAAGTTTAGGAGATATTGGTTGCGAAGTGTTTTCTTCTTGAGATTTAGAAAGCGATTTACAAACAGAATATTAAAAGATACCGATAAGGTTATCACGAGCTTCGATATTTATTCATTTATTATAAACTATTCAAGCTACTATTGCTCGTCCTTTTGCAGATCCTCGGTGTAATAATAATAATAATAATAATTGTGATATACTGAAATAAAAACGAAACAGCGTTTTTTTGTCAATAACTCGTAAACGAAGCCTCGAATTGCATTTTCGCAAAGGAAAAAGTTACTTCAAATCACCTCAGGAACCCCACACTTCTCCCCATTTCACCCTGTACAACAGGGGTGTCAAACTCGCGGCCCGAGATGAACATTTTTGATGTCAAGTATCAGGACGTAAACAATAATTTACCTTTATATATGTTTATTACAATATACTAGTCAAAATAAAAATATTTGTTTCTATGAATATTGACTTTTTTTGCGGCCTACCTAAAGTTAAGTATTGTTTATTTGGCCTAAGTTAGCTTTTGAGTTTGACACCCCTGCTGTACAACGTTATAGAGAGTTCTGAATTAAAATAAATGGAACTGCTTTGAACGCGCAACGTACAGATGAAGCGTTAAGATAAAAATGCGTACGCAATTAGAAAATTGCCTGCTCGGACGCGTTTGCATTATCCTATGCAAACTATGACTTACGCTTTACGTGGAACCATTTGCACGTGCTGCGATCTTTCCCGTAAAATACTCGCAGTCATATCTTACGTTATATGCGATAACTATCGCGCCGCGGCTAATGCCATCAGAGATTCATTAATGCAAATGTATGCAAAATTCGCTATGCATTCTTATACCAATTTCTGATAACATTAGCATATGAGCTTTCTATCTCTTTCGTAGGATTTTTCCGGCGACACATTTCGTGTAATTTATCAAACGCAAGCATCGAAAGACGCGTTACAACTTTATTAAAAAAAAAAAGAAGAAAAATAACGCAAACACGAAATTATACAGCCGCATTGAATCAGTGTAGGGGACTCTATGAAACTTCGCTACGAACCCGGCCCTCTGCTTAACATTACCCTAACAGTTTTAATTATGATGCAATTATTGGGTTGGCAACTAAGTAATTGCCGATTTGTTCAATGAAATAAAAAATTGTTTTTACTTGGAACGAAGTTTAATCTGTAATGTATTTTCCATTTTGTTCGATGACCTTTTGTCATCTCTCTGACAACTTGAAAATTCCACGCTCGTAGAAAGTCCGATCCTTTTCGGCCAAAAACTGAGTTAAGTGAGATTTTACAGCGTCATCGTCGTTAAAAGTTTTACCACGAAGGGAGTTGTCCAGGGATCGAAATAAGTGGTAATCCGATGGCGCGAGATCAGGGTTATACGGTGGGTGTAACATCGATTCCCAACCAGTATTCATCAATTTTTGCCGAGTGGACAAAGACGTGTGCGGCCTAGCATTGTCCTGGTGGAAAATGACACCTTTACGATCGACCAATTCTGGTCGCTTTTCCTTGACCGCTGCATTCAATTTGCCCAGTTGCTAACATCCACGGATAATAAAAAATAACATAATAATAATAATAATAATAAATTTATAATATAACATTTACGGATATTATAAAAATGGGAGTGAGAGACATTTATAACTGAAATCGGCAATTACTTAGTTGCCAACCCAATATAATAAAATGCTATAATATAGCATTATACGTATAATAAAAAATAACATAATAATAATAATAACATAATAATAATAATAATAATAATAATAATAATAATAATAATAATAATAATTTTATAATATAACATTTACGGATATTATAAAAATGGGAGTGAGAGACATTTATAACTGAAATCGGCAATTACTTAGTTGCCAACCCAATATAATAAAATGCTATAATATAGCATTATACGTATAATAAAAAGTAACATAATAATAATAATAACATAATAATAATAATAATAATAATAATAATAATAATAATAATAATAATAATAATAATAATTTTATAATATAACATTTACGGATATCATAAAAATGGGAGTGAGAGACATCTATAACTGAAATCGGCAATTACTTAGTTGCCAACCCAATATATTATCAAAACCTCCTCGTTGAGACTGAGGCTAATCCTTTTATTGGTTTCAATATTAACACTATGCCGTCCGGTGGCACCACGCTGGTGCCATGCAAAAACTATCTGTTGTATGCCGGTGGTACCACTTTGGTGCCATTTTAGAAAACTGAAATAACATTTGAACTATATTTCTTGGGTGTTAAAAAAGTCAGCAAGCTGACTATAGCATTGTGGTCGCTTTTCCTTGACCGCTGCATTCAATTTGTCCAGTTGCTAACATTCGCGGATAATAAAAAATAACATAATAATAATAATAATTTTATAATATAACATTTACGGATATCATGAAAATGGGAGTGAGAGACATTTATAACTGAAATCGGCAATTACTTAGTTGCCAACCCAATATAATAAAATGCTATAATATAGCATTATACGTATAATAAAAAATAACATAATAATAATAATAACATAATAATAATAATAATAATAATAATAATAATTTTATAATATAACATTTACGGATATTATAAAAATGGGAGTGAGAGACATTTATAACTGAAATCGGCAATTACTTAGTTGCCAACCCAATATAATAAAATGCTATAATATAGCATTATACGTATAATAAAAAGTAACATAATAATAATAATAACATAATAATAATAATAATAATAATAATAATAATAATAATAATAATAATAATTTTATAATATAACATTTACGGATATCATAAAAATGGGAGTGAGAGACATCTATAACTGAAATCGGCAATTACTTAGTTGCCAACCCAATATATCTACGCCGCGTTTCTTGGTGCTTATACATTTTAAGTAGAGACGGCAACGATGTCTTCGAAGTTTCATTGAAGAAACTGCACTCGCACATTGTATTTCTCGTTTAACGAAAGTTAATTAGGCAATTTACATTCGAACGAACGAGTTACATCTTTGCAAACAAAATTCTGCCTCTGCTCGCAGATCCGCGAATCGTTTGGTTAATCGGAAACGAATCGAGTCGGCGAATTGATCGGTTCGACGCGAAGCTGGGTCAAAGCTGTTCGTTTAAATCTTCCGTGCTCATAGAACCGCGGAACGCGTAAGCAACTTTGCATTCACGTGATCGTAAAAGTAGAGTGATTTACGTACACGTAAAATTTGACCGTTTGTGCATTCGCTGCACGTGTACCTCGTACGCGGCAACGTTTGGCGAAAAGCTGACAATTTATGCTAGAACTCGCGCGGACGGTATCCATTAGATTCGGCTACATTTAAACTCGCGCGATAAAATTCTTATTGTTTCTTTGCCGGATCTGAGTTCGCCGTTGAATGTCCATAAAGCATTTCGCACGTGGCCCGGCATGACCCCGTCAAGCCGACGACGGTTGGATTAAAAAAAAAGAAGAAAAAGAAAGTGACATAGAAAGGCATTGTGTCTTATCTCGCGCTGAAGCCGAGGGCCACACTTGACACAATTAGTATCGACCGACGTTTCTATTTTTACTATTTTCTGCTCTCCTAACATTTTCGTCCACTCCTTCTCGGATGCGTTTGCGAATCCGTGCGGTGAACTCGCCGACTCCTTTGCCCCCCCCCCCCCCAAAAGTAGACGCTCGCCGCTGTCGCAGAGTACAATGTTCCTAATAATGCATTCTACAAGATGGCACTGGCCTTCTTTGCAGTCTGCATTCGCGTCCCAGCTTGCACTTGACCAGGGTTCACTCAGATCTGCCGGCTGCAATTCTGACCTCTGAATATATTTCTGCGAGAAATTACTGCAATAAGAATTTATTCGTGGAGAAATTAATTTGGGAAATAATCGATTTGAATAAACGTGATAGAACATAGTGTTTTCCCATGGTTTATTATATAGGTTATTTACTTATTTATTTATTTCTTTATTTTATTTCTTCCATAGTTCATTTATTTATTTCCATAGTTCGTTGATTAATTTCTTCCATGTTCATTTTTACAGTTAACGTTGTATTATTAAATTAAATAATATAATATAAGTTTTGTTACATAATTGTTAAGCTTACGTGTAGGATGTACACTCAGTTCTGTGCTCAAATTACTATACTATAATCTAGTATACTTTAAAATTGCACTCCTGCGATTCTCTCTCTCTCTCTCTCTCTCTCTCTCTGCTCAAATTACTATACTACAATCTAGTATACTTTAAAATTGCACTCCTGCGATTCTCTCTCTCTCTCTCTCTCTCTCTCTGTGCTCAAATTACTATACTACAATCTAGTATACTTTAAAATTGCACTCCTGTGATTCTCTCTGTGCTCAAATTACTATACTACAATCTAGTATACTTTAAAATTGCACTCCTGCGATTCTCTCTCTCTCTCTCTCTGTGCTCAAATTATTATACTACAATCTAGTATACTTTAAAATTGCACTCCTGTGATTCTGTGCTCAAATTACTATACTACAATCTAGTATAGTTTAAAATTGCACTCCTGCGATTCTATGCTCAAATTACTATACTACAATCTAGTATAGTTTAAAATTGCACTCCTGCGATTCTGTGCTCAAATTATTATACTACAATCTAGTATACTTTAAAATTGCACTCCTGCGAGTAAAAAAGAAAAAAAAATTTTACAACGCGTTTACCTTTCTAGGCAAATCGTAAATTGCTACTTTTACAGCAACGAATTGTTTATTTAGTTACAATCAATTTTGTTGTTTGGTGCTGGAACAATTAGAAAGACAGTTGAAACATTTTCAAATAAGAGCACGAAGGCTAGTTAAAAAAAAACCAGAACAGAGTATCAAAAATCGAAAAATGAGACATCTGCATCTGCTAAGTGTCTGATAAACAATGAACAAGGCAGAATTGTTTGAGACATCGTTTAACATTGAATAATTCTGCAACCAGATTGCATTTCACCAAGTGCTTCATTTTCGTCCGAATCTTTTGTCCGCTAATGTAAGAGGAATCCGGTACGCGCCAGGCGGCGACAAGGGCTTTAAATGACCCCTTTACCGTCTATACATAGGTACGACTGTTTAAGGATGGGTATTCTGTACCGAACTGTATGAATATTTTCGACGGATATGAAGTAACTCGGTCAGACTTCAAGTATAAGATGAATTTTGATGAAAAAGCGATGAAAAATGCATGCGGTCTTGCGACGCCTTTGTCGACCTTCGCGCTAACAATAAATGAAGAAGCGCCGTCCTGTTTTTACACATTAATTGACGACGAAATCTTCGCTGTTAAACGAGACTGTGCCGGAAAAAATGCGGGAGAACGTATAAATTCAGATTCTAAGAATTCTGAGTCTAATAGCATTTTTATTTTCTACGAAAATTCCATTCTTATTCGACCGGATATTTATTCGACGAATTTAACCTTTGTTTCGTTAGTTCTTATCTGTTAATAGTTCTTATCGGAATAATAATGTAATGCAGCTCTGTTATAACATAAACCGCATTTATGTTAATAATCGCGACAAAACGATTTTCCCGTCGTTAATCGTCGTCTCATGTTCCCGAGGTTATCTCGAGATATAAAATCCCGCGGTTAACATGTTAATTCGCTGATTAAATCTCGGCGGTGATGTCCTTTGATACGCGTCACCTTTCTAAAAATATCATTTTCCGTGTTCCCTTTAATCTCGGGGCTCTTTCGTACATGTGCTTTCATGATCACGGACATAGCGCGACGTCGACTCGGACGAAATGCATTTGCGAATAGAATAATTGTCCACGCGATTGTCTCAGGTCACAACTTCGTTGCGAACGCGTTTACGAAAAAAATGCCAAGAGAGGAAGACAAACGGCTCGAAGAGCACTACATTTGGACCGCAGGACCTTAGATTTCTTCTAAGTGCATCGTTGCCTGTGCAATTAACTGTCGAAGGTTGTCCCTGCGACGGACATAATATTTTAAATTATGGTATTACATTGTTGTACGATGAGCTGCGTCGCATCTGGCGAGAGAGTGCGACGACTGTCTACTATCTGCGTTGCCTTTTTCTTGAGGCTCCTACGGCCAAAAATGTTGTTCTTTAGTTAGTTGCCTGCGGACGAGCGAGGTGTGTAGTCGTGCCTACCGAACCGTCACCCGTAATATCGATTAGCGTTATGTGTGTTTCCTTTTCTTTTTTTTCAATAAAAATTAACTCTGTTACTATTATTTACGTTGCCTGTAAATATTCAACATTAACAATTGCATCATCCCTTTAAATGGAAACGCATATCTTGCATTGCACAGATCGGTTCCTCTGTTCATTCTACCTAAAAAATTATCAGAAGAAATTACTTACTGGTTCTCGAGATATTTTTAAAAATTGTCTACCGATCTCTCTAACAAAAATTTTGAGAAAAGTTACCGCGTTTTAAAAGGTGGACGAATGCTTTCGCCTGGCCACCGTATGTGCGGCTGACACATCTGGACTCTTTACGTGCCAACGGGTTTCTCCGCTGGTCATTTTTACGCCCGGCACATTTTCCGCGGGCGTGTGACGTTCGGGCAACCTCGACCAGCGAGGTTCTCTCTTCTTCTGCGAAGGCTAAATAAATAGCCCCGCGAAACTATTGTGCGAAAGTTGATTGAAAATACAAAGGGTGCACCGTGGAGGGACCGAGGACTATAACTTCTTTAATTATCGTGAAACAAAACCCTGCAGCTCTTGAACGATTCCTTACGAATTCAACGAAGTTGATTGTCGACCGCAGAAAAATTCATATTCACCGTTCGAACAATTTTAGGGAGATCTTCGTATTTGCAACGCAAACGCTGTTTGCCACGAATTTAAACTGACCTCGTTAACGCTTCTGTAAAGGAAGCTTTACAGTTCTTTTTTTCAATGTTTCTTGAGACAAGAATGATTTGATTTAGTGCGTTTGTTAGTGTACGAGCACGCGCAATGCGCGTCAGAGAGATAGCATTGATTTTCAAACGGAATATCTTTTTTCGGATTCGATCGAACGACCTGAATTTTTATTTCAATGGTTTAATTATTCGAATTGTTCTGTGACGTTATTCGCCGCGCAACAATTTTTCATTTATTTGTTGCATGGCTGTGGTAATTTTCGCGCAGATAAAACAGAGACTACTATTGCAATACCTCGAGGATAATCATGCCACTGTGTCCGTGATCATGTTCACAATTCTATAGCAAATTTTATTTTATTTTATTTTATTTCATTTTATTTTTCTCGTGCATGCTGTACACTCAGGTTTTCATTTCATCTCTAAAATGTTGAAAATCGATTTATACTCGATCAATTCGTTCTTCTAGCTGTGCTATTAAAGAAAAAATTGTTAACTAAGGTTTCTACGAGTCAACGAGGTATACGCTGCTGATTTCGTCGACCAAAAAATCTATAATTGATATCACCGTTGGGGTTGTTTTTCTGTTTTATCGACGGAAATGCAGTTTCCTTAGTTCGCAGCTCGTCTGTGCCACTTCGTCCGGAATTTTTCGATCAATACCGCAACGTTTCTTTCTCCGCATAGTGCATCCTGCACGACGGTAGATGTCACGTTAAGGTAATTACCACTTTGCTGATTTGACAAAATTCTAATTTCAAAACTGATGTAAAGGGGTTAAGCTCGCGAGGGGTTGCGCTGTTCGCTAGCGCAAGTCTACACCTGCGTGGCAGCAATTTTCCGCCTCTGACGTAAACAACGCGTCATAATCGCTATACGAAAATAGTAAAAAACGTCATAGTCACTACGAAAAAAAATTTATGCGTTTTAAGGGCACGGAAACACAGTACAATCTCGCGAACATACAGATCTAACATAAACATCGAGATATACAAGGGATTTCATAATCTGTATATACGGGGTGTCCCAAAATTGTGGTATTTCCGGGAAATGAGGGGTTTCTGAGGTTATTTGAAGCAACTTTTTCCTCGGCAAAAATGCAATCCGCGGCTTCGTTATTAACGAAGTTATTAACGAGTTATTAACGAAAAACATTGACCAATGAGAGGCCAGCTCTGATCGAGCATTTAATGGACTTTTAGTTATATGACGTTTTAATCTTATTTTTGCTCGTTGCAGTAGTCTGTTAGTCTTTTTTTTACACTACAATACGTCGCTACAATACAAAATTCATATTATTATAAAGTTTTCAGGGGTTCATAATGATCTCAATATCTTTAATCATCATTTACACTTGAATAAAATAATTTACACTCCCATTTCTATGGGGCACTTGGTGGAGTGTAGATCCAAATACACGTAGATCCAAATTATATAACGATATATAAAAGTTTGATCCGCTTAAGGGATTCAATATTGCCTTCCTTTCACCCTTCCAAACCATTCCGCACACTCAAACCCGGAAGAGACCAACTCTGTGGAGCCCGACTAGCATTGGATCTTAGGAACCCTACTCCTAATGACGTCACGATAGCCGAAGCTAAGCTTCCATCCCCTGGAATTACGTTCTACATCCCCAAGATAGAAAGTACTTCGCGAAAATTGCAGTTAATCCGACCCACTTTCTGTACAAATCAATCGACATTAATTGTAGTCCCTTTCGCAACCCTAACATACATTCATACATAAAAAAATCTCAATTGTTATAGGATAAAAAGCTTGTATAGTTTTTCGAAGTTTTCTCAATGTAAGAGGAAACGAAGCTTCGTTTGTAATGATGCATTACACAAGATTACGCGGAGAAGAAGAAAAGAAAAATTGCTAAAATTCGATTGCGATCCCTTTCTTTTTATTTAACTCATTTAATGTCACATCTGCTGAACAGCAATTAGCGACCACTTGTGGGATAACATTTGTAGGGTGCAGTGCAATATATGCAATATTTTTGCATCACATTTTTCCATTATCTTCTTAATCTAGGCCTATTAAGTTACATAGTAATTTCGCTATTATACAGCTATTATATTCGCCATTATTCCGCTATTATATATTTCGTAATTATACAGTAATTACGCGAAACATCGATTGCGATCTATTCGCGAACGCGATTATATTTCTCGATGCGTGAGAACAGAGAGCGCGGAGCATAATATCCGCGAAACACCGAATACGGTGGACAATGGTAAACTGCAATTCTTTTGCAGTTCTTATTGTCGAGGCTTCCCGGTGTAAATCGTGTCCTTTCGGACGAATCGCGTCCCAATGCAAGCAATTAGTCGACTCGAGTAGCTTCATTAGGAGTCGAGTGACACGCTGATACCCCCGATGAAGCTAGCTGCAATGCTTGGGAAACGTTGGGACAGTTCTTCCGAAAGGGTACGGCTTAACCGGAAAGCTTCAACAATAAGAACTATAAAAGAATGACTGATATACTGGTATTAGTGTGCCACTTGGTCCCTGATGAAACTGGCTGCAATGTTTGCGAAACGCTGGGATAGTTTCTCCGGAAGGACATGGCTTACTTCCGAAAGCTTGAATAGTAAGAACTCTATGATGATGCTCGGCCATAAAGGACTCAAATTCCTAATTCTTCTGGTAATATACTAGGTAATATACTAATATATACTAATATATACTACTATATATATATATATATATATATATATATATATATATATATATATATATATATATATATATATATACTAATATACTAGTATACAGTAATGTCTCTCTAATTGACGTCCAGATTGGCCGCAAAAGTGGACAATATGGGAAGAGGAGATACGATTTTTCGAGCCTTGCGGTTTATTTTTACAGTTATAAATTGTTCACAATTAATATATTAATAATAATATATTATATTATAATCTATATTTAATCTATATTATCATCTATATATTATATAGAATAATCGAATCTCCTTTTCCCAAATTATCCAATTTAGTGGACAATCTGAGCGTCAGTAAGGGAGACATTACTGTATCGAGTTTAATTAATTTATTACTTCGCGTCCGAGTAAAACCAAAACTGTGGTGCACTTCTGCCACTCGAAGTGCATCGAATTATTGACCAGCAGTGATATGATTCAAATATAACAGTTTCATCGCATCCATTACGTGACATTTTCTTATCTCTTGGATTTCAACGAATTACAGTAAATTCTCTCCAATTATCCCTCAGCTTGTAGACATTATTGTATATAATAATTTATCATATATTGAAGTGTAATTATGTAATGGTCAATAAATTGGTTTATTTAGCTATGACGTGTAATTGTGTAACTGGTTTTATTACATATTTCACATTACTTATATAATACACGCATCTCTCTCTCTCTCTCTCTCTCTCTCTCTCTCTCTCTCTCTAGGTATTTCTATCTTTATATTTTATTATTATTATTATTATTATTATTATTATTTATATTATTCTCTAGGTATTTCTATAGTGATCTTCTTCATTTGTGACAAATAAATAGCAATTATTATGTATAAATAACCATAAACAACTAAATCAAATCAACGCGGATCAGTGAACACGAATTGATGTTAGTTAAATAATTAATAAAATCTTCCTCTAATAAATAAAATAGAAATAAAAATAAAAATAAATTATCTTTAACAAAAGAAACAATGGTTTCGTAATCAAGTTACGTTTTACGTGTTCTCTATTTAAATTATTAATTATACTTTAAGTTAATCAGCGTTCATCGCAGTTACGTTCATTAAAGTACACGCTGAAAATACCGAAACGCTAAAGCCAGTTTTTATAATAACCATCCTGAAAGTGTAACCAACGTTAATGAGCGCACGATCGGCCGCCGCATAATCGCCGCCGCCAGCCTCTACGCAAATAGTATCCTCATTCTATTTTGACCCACGCGGTAGCATAGCGATCGGAAGGGCGGGCGAGGGGGAAAGGGAGGTAGGGGAGGGCGCACCACGTGGCATATTGAAAGTTCGAGTTTTCCAAAGCGCAAGCCCGTCACGCAAGTTTGGGTTCGCCGCGGCACGAATCGATGCTGTACTCCGGCTGTTCATTCATCCCTATCTGAAATAACTTCGCATTGGCTCAGAATAACGACGTTGTATTCTCGTACGGTAATTTACCTCGACCGATCACCGAAACCCTTTCGAAATCGTGTGCTAGAACATCACAAGCTTTTCTCTGTCCAAACGTCAAACCATTTCACGCGACAACAAACGTCACCCCCCGTCCCCGTGGTCTCCGTAAAACTCCAGCCGCGATAGTAAACGTCGCGATTCTGCTTGGTAATCGCGAGCTTTCGAGAACACGAGTCTCTCCAAGCTCTCCTCGAGAAGAAGACAAAAGCGCTCGGTCTCTCGATAAGACAACAGCGGATATCTCTCTCAGCCACGGATCATCAGGCTCTAACGGAGCTCTATCTATCACGGAACGGCTGGCCGAGGTCCCGGGACCGAACAGAAAGAGTCTAAGACGAGGACGATGGTATCCCTCGGACCACACGGGAAGCAATCCGCAGCGCAGCCGCTTTGACAACAGAGGCGCCACGTGCATGTGTGCGCCGCGCTTCTACGGACCCGAGCCCAGAGGGGAGAGGGAGAGAAAAGCTCTCCGTGGAGAACGGAGAGGCGGCGTGCCGCGTTGACAGACCGAGAGAGAGCGAGGGAGACAGGCGCATCGGTAGGGCGAGAAAGGGAGGGGCGAGCGTCGGCGAGATCGGGGGCGGGAGAGCGAGGGGTGGCGGAACGCGAGAGAAAGTTGGTACGGTGTGCCGCAGTACGGGGTGGCGAGCTGCGAGATAGCTGCGAGATAGCTGGGAGATAGCTCCTCGCACGGTGGAAAATCAGCGGCGCGGAGAGGGGCCCGCCTGCGACGAACCGCTGTAACGAGACGTTACAGGGGAGCCACAGAAGTTACAGCCTCGGCCGCCTCTCTGTTCTCCGCCATTTCCGTTGCCCGAAATCCTCCTGTGTCCTCTGCTGGTCGATCACGAGCTTTCGAGACCAGCTGACGGTGTCGGTTCAAGGACAATCCGACGTTTCCCCGGCTCCTCGGGGACGGTCCGAACGTTGCACATTCGAGCATCGTGGTTGCGTGTGCCCGTGATGCGTGCGGATCCACGGAGTGCAAGCTGTGCGATGTCAAGGTTAATGCGGTAACGCGTGTCGATACGTTTCTTCGCCGGCTTGTCATTATTCGACAGTATTGGTTGGTTCGTTCGGCGGGTTGGAACACTGGAACACGTCCAGGGATCAGCGGAGCTGTCGCCGGAAGCGGATCAGCTGATTTCAGCGTCGACGTGGACTGGTCAGTCGGTGGACAGTTTGATGAATGACCTGTTCGGTGACGGTCGATCCGTGAGTGCTCTCGTTCGTGGGAGGAAGTTCGCGGATCCCGAGGAGGGCTCGCGTTGTTCGGTCACGCCGGAGGATGCAGGATTCCCCGTCGAAGCGGAGGCGAGCGAGGACGACGATATAGACGACGATGTTCCAGCGTTGTTATTATCATTGACGTCGACGATCCGTTCATTGTTGTTCACACGAGAGTCCGTCCGTCTTCTATGTCGGCCGAGGTGCTCGCTCGGCTGCCATCGGCCAGGCATTTGACATTTCCCAGCCTGCACGCCGAGAGGCTTTTCGTCGCGGGATCGCGGTCTAGCATCGGGAACAACCTTGGGACACGCTCGGCACTTTGCGTTGCCGCCGCGAGCGAAACTGGCAGATCGAATCGCGGCGAATTCGCCGGCATCGACCGCCTCGAAGCCTGTCGCGATGTTCGCGACGCTGCGTTCGCACGAGCACCCACGGAACTGTTTTTTCGACGATCGTAACCTTCGACGTTGACCTCTCCGCCGTGTGTCACGTGCGACGAAATCCGGGCCGCTCGAACGAACGGCTCTGGTCCCGCCGTGACGGTCGTGATTTATTGCCAGCCGGATCGCCGCTCGTTAAGGCCCGCGACGATTAATCACGGCTCGCTGGGTCCGCTTTTGTTTATCGGCTCGCGACACTCGCCGCGGATGATCCCGCGCGACGCGACAACGGAGCCTTGGGAGAATCGCGCGGCGCAGCGACCCGGGAGAAAAATCATGTACCCGGAGAAGAAATTAACGATCGTCGCCACGATCCTCGTTGTTCGCCGCAATTAGCGCGAACGAGGGTGGACCACCCGCGTTCCCCGAACGCGATGAACACCGCGCCGTGAAATAGAGCGGTCGTTCGCGCGCGATCCTGTTGCGGCTGTTACGCTCCCCGGGAACGTTACGTTGCTCGATCGAATCGCCGCGGGAGCGAGTATTTTTTCAAGTTGAATTTTTGATATATATTCGTCAACGTAGCGGGTAGAACTCGAAGCAGAAGAGCGAACGGTCGGTGATCGATCGCCGATCGGAACGCTGTCGAAAACCGTCGCCGCTTGTTCGTTGAGAATCGTTTCATTGTTGCCGATATACACACACCACGGAAATGTTAACTCGTGCGTAATTTTTGAACAGTCCACTTTTAGATTATCTTTGATATCATCGTAGCCGAGAGTAAACAAAAGAACTTACGCTAGAAGCGTTTTCGCATTTGCCCGCGCGCATATCAGTTCCGTAGCTTTTCGGAGCGTGTGTCGCGTTCGTCGAATCGCACGAACGCGACCGCCGTTCCGGAGTTCCCGCACGTTCGAATCGACGCGAAAGAGAGCAATTTCGAGGCTCGGAGACGGTATCCGCTTGATTCTCACGGTGCATCGGCAACGCGGGCTCGGAATTCGGCGGCTATTGATTTAGCGCGCTGCATCGTCTTTCTTTGATCGCTGATTAAATACGGCATTATTGCGCAACGCGATACAAGCAACGCAGCGGAAGCACGTCGGGCCGTTACTCTTGCGAGACGCGAGCTCGTTAATCGCTCGGAGCACCCCGATAAATCGACGCATCGAACCGCTCGACGGTTCTTCGAGTTCACGGCGGGCCACGATTTTACGAGACAACGTCGTCGGCTCGCCCATTGAACTTGCCTCGAGAAGCGTGAGGCTATTTGAGACGGCTAAAACCGATGTCTCAGCTGATATATCGATTAGAAAATTCATCAGCCTCCGGGGGCAAGAGCAAGCTGCTGCGTCGTCGCCGATCGCGTTGATCATCGTCGCGAAGTTTCGCCGTGATTCAACGAACGAACGTGACTCGCTCGCCGCGTGGCACGTGTTGTCGCTTTGGGACGACGCCGATCAGCGACAGAAAGAAGAAGTAGGAGGCCAGCCGGTCGCAGTTTCCACGCCGGTCGCGTATTTTCGGGCACGATGGAGCGGAACGGTGCCGCGCGTTATCGGCACGATCGCCTCGGAACGGTCAGCGAGCCGTTCGCGTACGACGACTGGACGCACCGTGTTCCCGCGAGGTAATTCGCGATGTGACAGGATCGAGGATCGACGACCGCGATTCGTGTTCGTGGGGGCGACGCGGACTGACTCGTTTCGGGACTGAACGCGATCCGGGATCGGAAACGAAGGCAAAGTGAAGTTTCCACCGAGAAAGAAAGACCACCGGGCGAACGAGTCGGCGTTCCGTCAGCTGTTCGCCCTGTTCCATCAGCGGAAGCCTCGGGATCCCTTGCAAGGGCAGAACGCTGCCTCGGCGGTACCCTTGCTCGACATGGGCGCCAGAGCTTGGGATTACGAGGCACTGCCGGAGCTACACACTTCGACGGCCGTCACGCCGACCTCCACGCCTCCAAATGCCCAGCAGAAGGTCCACTCGCCGAGGGTCTACTTCCAGGCGGAGAATATCGCCTCCACCAGGAGACGGAGCAGCTCCAGGCTACTGGCACCGCAGTCCTCCTGCAGGAGGCGCAGCAGAAGCATGAGCGCGTGGAGCGACCTGTCCAGGTCGTCTTTCAAGCTGGACGAAAGGTATGTTACGATTTCTCTCGGCATCGTCGGTTTAACACGTTGGCTGCCGCGCGAATTTTACGCGACTTGCCCAAGGCGCAAATTTTTCATTATGCGATGCATATTATATGTTGAAATGTTATTTACAGCTGATAAGTTTAGTTGTATAAGCTTGTTTTATGCATGTTTCGTGGCGGGGGTCACCGGTGACCCCCAAGGCGCCGCAGACCATTTTTGCGATTGTATTTCAATCTCCGAGTTTAAGATGAAGTTAGCGATGTATTTAGTGAAATGTTCTAATGACGAAGATTGCACTTCACCAAGTAATTACGTACAGAAAGAAACGTCGTCGTGAACTTGAAAGGGAACCGGGAAGTGTGCGAAATATAAGGCGATTTTGGAAATTGCCTTATGAAAAAAATGCAAAACAGCTAGGAAGAATGAGAGCAAAGAATTGCACTAAGATAGTGGCGACATATTGTGCTGACTGTTCTGGTTCACCTTTTCTGTGTTTCAATGTGTTTCATCGTTATGCGCACAAATAACATGTATATTTTCCTTGTTTTATTATATTATTAATAAAATTAACACATTGCGGGCGGGTCACGAGATATCTCGTTTTCATGTTTTTTTTATTTAATCGGCAACTTAAGCAACCAGCCGCAAATATTTCTGTTACGTAACCATGGTAACGAAGCCTCTCGCATTCCTAAGTAATTTTAGCGAAACAAATGAATCATTCCAAATATCACACTCTAAATCAATATTCAAATTTGTATAATAAATAATAGTTAAAATGTAAAAAATCTTATATAATAAACAGATATATAAACTATGTATATATAGTATTATTTAAGAATACTAAATGCACAAATTAGAAATGTGCCTATCCGCTTCCTGTTACTTGCCAAGCATGTTTTTGGAGCGTTTGAAAATGTGCGGCCCCGTCCGCAATGTGTTAATATTTTTTATTATGGCCGCCTTTTATTATATTACTAATAAAAGTTATATTATTAATAAAATTATTTTTGCATGTTCTGTACGGCATTCATTTCTTCAAAGCATTACAGAAACAATGGTGTTATTTCGAAATTTATAAGTATCGATGTTTACCCTAATTATGTATTTTAACTATTTGTCGCGTCGCCGGTGACCGGTGACCGGCACTTAACTTGGCGGTGACGCCATGGGGGCCACCGGTGACCGGCGCACCCAAATTGATAGGAATATATATATATATAATTTAAAACAAATGTCAATATCTAAAATTTTGTATTTATTATTACTATCGTCGATTCAAACAGTGACCCCTGTCGCAATTAACATGTCAAACATGGTTATACACTGTAACTTATCTATTGCAGATAATATTTCAACATTATAAGTGTCACACAAAAGTAAATTCGTCGTGGCGCCACGGATAATTTCTGTAAAACCGGCGTGGCATTCAACGTGTTAAAAATGTTTCGCAGCAGATTGTATGATGTAGAATGGCGAGCGTGTAATTAGTCACTTGCACTGGAAAGACGTGTCACGCACGTCGTAATGCTTTTGTCACAGAATCGCCAACGACGTGGTATGTACGTCGTCGTGCGATTGTCACGGAAACAAAAACGACGCGCATGGCACGTCGAGTGGGATTGTTGTTTGCCAGAACACTTGTTTGCCAGAAAAAACTATTAAAAGTCCTAGGTCGAAAATAAATTAGTTTAGAAAATATAAATCTTCCTCCGATTTCTCTGGGGCATCGAACACTGTGCAACGCCTCCCAGTGAGTTACACTGGACCGTTCTGGTACACGCGTCGGTAAATTTTTCGCCAGCGCAAATGGGAAGCTAGGGAAGTTAGGGAAGCTTGAAAAACGGTGTAACTTTTTTTCGAATAAAATGGACTTCGAATTAAATGGATTATTAGGACTAAATGACTTGAAGTTTGTTTCAGACGATAGAGGGACCGGTCTGCTAGGCGATTTTTTAATTTATGTTTTTTTATCCGAGCATATAGCGAAAATGTAAAAAGTGCATTTTGTAGATCTCGGTGACTTGTATGCATGTTGATGATTTCATCGAAATCGGTGGACGCATAGTCAAGTTACAGCCGTTAAAAGATGTAAAAGTTAGCTGTTTTTCGTGGAATCTTAATTGGAATCTTTAATTGATTATAACTCCTGTCAAGGTCAATCATTTTCGATGCAATTTTCGACACGCGTACAAGTTCTGCAAGATCTACAAAATGCGTTGTTTCTTTTAATTTCGTTATAGGCTCAGATGAAAGAGTTCTTTTTTATATTTCTGTCACATTTCAAGTGATAGCAAAATTTAAAGAAAAGTATTATAGTCATTATCTAGTATACCAGTCCCTCTGTCATCTAAACGAAATTCAAGACGTTTAGTCCAGTTTTAAGGAACTTACACCGTCTTTCAAGTTTCCCTATTTATATGCTCGCCATTGTCTGTATTTTGGAAGAACCTTTTTAAAGGGTATGAATTCTTCTCTTACAAGTTTAAACAAAACACGCGTTTGAAAACACATCTCGTATAAACTTCTAATATATCCATAGCGAGAAAATCAGTTTACTATGCCAGGATCGTATCGCAAGCCACTCCTTTTCCGTGAGTGCTTTCAACGGGGTGGCTTCCTTTTTGCTTTTTACGAGCCGCGCGGGTTTATCCCATTTCCTCGAAACTACAATGCTCGGCATTCAATAGTCGCTCCTCATTACGAAATCGGCGAATATCTAGCATTGTTGTCCACTTACAATACCCATCGCCGTTATTTTAACGGCGGAGGTTTCGTCGATCGTCGCAGCCAGCTCGCGAAAAGAAATTTCTATTGTTTTGGAATTTTAATCGACCCGATTTTTAGAACGAAATTAGCGTCCCATATTCGCCCGAATATTTGGCTATTAGATTATCGGTGTGTAGTCCTTTGTGAGTTGACTGTAAATAACACGCGCACGTATTCACCGTTGTAATTTACGCGCTTCGTACGCTTCGTTCTAAATTGATTCGTGACGCCGAACGCCGCTTGGCGTTGACCACTTCGCGTCCCGCTAAAATCGGCTTCTAACTCGGTTATTTTTGCGAATTCGATCTCGGACGTTTATCGGCACATTTTGCAAACATTCGATTACCTTGTCGAGCGATAGTTTCACGTGGAAGGGCTGATGAAGCCATTCGACGCTTTCGAAAAATAGATTTGATAGCAAAAAAGAAAAGTTAAACTCACATTAGCCCTCAAACGACCAGAAGGGTCCATGGGACTCAGTTTAATAATGCAGCTTATGTAAAAATGAAATGTGGAACATGTTTTAAAAATAAAGTAAAATCGATACTACGTGAAACATTTATAAAGTGAATTAATGTGCTAGTTTTAATCAAAATGTAATCGACAAATCTATTACTCCTTTTTTCAACTGTTTTCCATGTATTAATCCATTTCATTTTTAATATTATTATATCCACTGTTTTGCGTCTTTTCAATGTATGCAATAGTATGCATTTTTTCAATTTCGCGTATATGAAAAATATGTTCAGCAATCATACCGATCGATTTCATTCGACATCTTTCGTTATAGCTGCCATATAAAGTACATACTTATATGTATAAATATATAAATATATATTATAATATAATATAATATAATATAATATAATATAATATAATATAATATAATATAATATAATATAATATAATATAATATAATATAACAAAAACAACATGTTTACATTGTCCAACGATTGATTGCAAATAGTAGAAAAATTCGATACATTCGTGCAAAACGGATGCCAGTTGCCCAAATGATGAAACTTTTTGGATTTAATCGTTCAATATTTACGTTTCGTTATTTCGTTTCTAATTTGAAAAATCAGCGGAACAAATTTTAATAAACTTGTAACACGAACGTGAAAAATGGATTAAAATTGCTTTATAAAACAGCCGTTTTCTGCAAGATCATTTATCTTATTTAACATCCGGTACTATGGTACTAATTGCATCAGCCCGTCAGATAATGCAACTTTCGACGGCGGATTTAATAAAATACGAAATTCTCTTCGAAACTCGCATTCCATTAAGTTGTCTTCGTTACGTTTCCGTAGGATTCCTTGGAAACAGCAAATCTCGATCTTCGGTACATCGCGAAGTGCAGAAGTTTTCAGTCCCCGGAACGCGTGCAATTCTTCTTCTACGAGTTGATATTGTTCATTTCCCCGCGGATTTCAAGCGGAAACAAAGCAATATTCGCGAAATTTTTCCGGCTTCCCTGTGTGCCGACACGTAAAAACGAAAATTGCAACAACGCAACGTGAACAATTTCAAAAACAATTTCATACTCTCACTGCCGCACCAACAACATCCGAAGTTTCATGGAATTACAGAATTTTGTTCGAATCGAATTAATATCGAAATTTATTTCAAACGTTTTCATTGTTTCGTATATCACCTATTAATTTTTATTATTATTTTATTATTATTATTATTTTATATTCATCTTATCTTCACGGTTGAATGAAGGGTTAACATAATTAACATATTTTTAAGATAATTAGTTGATATAATTTTCATTGTTTCGGATATCATCTATTCACTTGTATTATTATTTTATTATTTTTAATATTATTTCATATTCTTCTTATCTTCACGATTGAATGAACGGTTAACATAATCAACATATTTTTATCATAATTAGTTAATATAATTTTCATTGTTTCGGATATCATCTATTCACTTTCATTATTATTTTATTATTTTTAATATTATTTCATATTCATCTCATCTTCACAGTTAAATGAACGGTTAACATAATCAACATATTTTTAACATAATTAGTTAATATAATTTCCATTGTTTCGGGTATCATCTATTTACTTTTATTATTATTTTATTATTTTTAATATTATTTCATATTCATCTCATCTTCACGGTTGAATGAACGGTTAACATAATCAACATATTTTTATCATAATTAGTTAATATAATTTTCATTGTTTCGGATATCATCTATTCACTTTTATTATTATTTTATTATTTTTAATATTATTTCATATTCATCTCATCTTCACAGTTAAATGAACGGTTAACATAATTAACATATTTCTAACATAATTGGTTGATACAATTTTTAAAGCATTCGTGATGCATAGTACTTGCTCTGTCTACTGTTAGACCAACCGTTTATAGCCAAGCAAGTGATAACGATTGGGTTAACGTAATCTTACACCGTGTTTAGCGGCAGGCAAAAAAACCGAAATTAGAAACGCGTTCACCCATTTACACGGGGCGCTATTTACCGGTGCAATAAGCGGTGGCTGTTTAACCCACTTTCAAAGTATACGGATATATCGCGTTTCAGAGTATGATCGCGGTACTTTGCTAACATTTAACAAGATATATTAATAGAAATCGCATCGGGAAAAATATGAAGTTACAGGCAAGACGCGGCCGATACAACGCCGTGGACAGAAATCGCCGAAGGTGGAGAAATGGGTGTGGCGCACGTGCGAAATATAATATATAATAGTGTAGCGTGTTATAAAAAGCTTGCCGTTGGCCAGACATATATTTTTCCGATAACGAAACGAACATTTTATTATACTTCGGAAATGGATTTATGAGCACGGTTGCTCCGATATTAAAGGAATAGTAAAAAAAAGAAGGAATTTGACGTTCAATAAAAAGGCCTTCGGCGAGGGAAAATGTTCGCTCGACGTTGGTTTCGCTCTTTTTTTTTCAGCCGCGATGGCGGATAAAAAATAGGAGCCAGAAGTTAGATTTACGTGTTAGATAATCAACGCCGCTGGCGGGCATGTTGTGTGCATAATGAACTATAACGAAGAAGAATTCTCTCGTGTTCATAGTTTTATTATGAATACTGGTGTTTTTTAATCTCGCGTCTTCGCTATCACCGAACGAGACGAAAAAACGGTGGGATGCGTGCAATTTGATAAAAACTGCAATTTCGCGCGGACATGAATATAAATTGCATACAATAATATTGTTATTTTATATAAATATTATATATTATATTATTATATTATATCAACACTATATATTATATTATTATATTGCATAAATATTATATATCACACTATTATATTGTATAAGTATTATATAATAATATTATTATATCATATAAATATTATATATTATATTGCTATATTATATAAAATAATATAATAATATTATTATGTCATATACATATTATATATTATATTATCATATTATATTGTATAAATATTATATAATAATATTATTATATCATATAAATATTATATATTACATTGTTATATTATGTAAAATAATATAATAATATTATTATGTCATATAAATATTATATATTATATTATTATATTGCATAAAATAATGTAATATAAATTAATGAATCTCTCGTTGTTGAAATATTTAGATAAATATGTCGATATAATATGTCGTACATAAAACTGTGCTCGAAGCTTGCACGCTTCCCGAAGCTTTTCCAATAAAAGTTTTATTCGACGTGATCTTCGAATAACGTTAACCTTCAATTTTTATTTAACACGATATCCAAACATTTTTCAACGATACGTAAATATTCATAGCAATCGTTACGCGGGATCTGCTTTTAAGCATTCGGTGGTCGAGCTATTTTGCTTCTCTAATACGATGAAATAACAAGGATTTATGGATCATGAATTGTAAGTAATTGCATCATTATGCGTTAGGGAAGAAATTTATATCTCTATCTGAATTGTAAATTATAAATTGGTTCACGCATTTCCGGCCGTGTTAATCGCTTATGCGATTTTAACATGTTGTCGTTGCGTCACACATGTAGGATTTAATGCGACGATTCGTTCATTATGAAATGACGCCGCGCGAATCTTTAATTATCAGCGATTCCGCAGATAATCCGGACACGTGGTTGTCAGTTTATCGGAAACCAATTGTGACCCGAATTGGGCATCATTGAGATGCACCAATTACAGATTATCAATGTTCTAGTAGATGTACATACGTTTACAATATTATAAAGCAAATAATTCCGTTGCAGATATAAATATATTTTGGTTATTAGGACCCAATTATAATTCGTTGCAAGTGTATGTAACTGTGATCGTTAACGAGACACTCGTTAATAAGAAGAGGTCCTGTTAATAAAAAGCGGCAGAGGAGACCGGGGCTAGAAGTTCCGATTCTGAGAAAACATTAATTAGAAAAAAGTAACTGCATCATTTCATAGTCAATTTTTATGCTTTTTATTTTCACATGCGCTCCATGCTGGAGATCCGGCTGCGACGGTCTAGCTGGAGAATAATCAGCGTGGCCTTCTTTCAGGGTGCGAGTCAGTTAAGCATCAAAACTTAGGAATACGCCAATCGCAGCACTTTTAAATTCTCTCGTCGGAACAGTCGAGTCGAGATGGGTTCCGGCGGAACACGCAAATCGTAAACTGTTTACTGCAATCTCGTTGATACTCTCATAAACGAACAGTCGTTCTCAACTCCTCCACGAAACAGTAATTGCAAGTTGACAGTATTCGAATTACAACTTTTCAATCAGTGCAAAGCGTTCTATCAAATAGTTCAATTCAATTCAATAGTCTTAATTGTGCAGACCGATTCGTTCTAGTCTTTCGCGAACCAGGTGAAACATGCGACGCTCTGCATCATGCGGGGTTAATTATATCCCGAACATTATCCATCTACAAATATACAGGATGTCCCAAAATTATATTTCCGAGAAATGAGGGGTTCCCGAGATCATTTCAAGTAACTTTTTCCTTAGCGAAAATGCAATACGCGGCTTCGTTTACGAGTTATTAACGAAAAACAGTGATCAATGAGAGGCGAGCACGGTCAGCGCCCCGCCCTGCGGCCAATGCCGCGTCGCACTGGCCGTCTGACGCAGCGGCAGTGGTCGCGAGGGCGGGGCATCAGCTCTCATTGGTCAGTGTTTTTCGTTAATAACTCGTAAACGAAGCCGCGGATTGCATTTTCGCTAAGGAAAAAGATTATTTATTAAGCAGATTACGTGCCCCCAAAACAATTCAACTTTTAATTGAAACATTTTTCAAAATCATCAATATATCTGTTATATATCAATATATCTTCAATAATCAATATATATATCAATATATCTTCAATAATCAATATATATCAATATATCTTCAATAATCAATATATATCAATATATCTTCAATATTCAATATATATCAATATATCTTCAATAATCAATATATATCAATATATCTTCAATAATCAATATATATCAATATATCTTCAATAATCAATATATATCAATATATCTTCAATAATCAATATATATATATCAATATATCTTCAATAATCAATATATATCAATATATCTTCAATAATCAATATATCTTCAATAATCAATATATATCAATATATCTTCAATAATCAATATATATCAATATATCTTCAATAATCAATATATCTTCAATATTCAATATATCTCTATTGCGAGATATTTGAATGAATCGATTTAGACGGGTCACCCTGTATAATAATGCTCGTATAAAAATAATTGATAACGACGTACCGACGGGGGGAGTGGCGGAAAATAATCGACGCAGCATGTACATACATACATATATGTTCTATATGTGTGTGAAGACGTGAAGAGAGCGGTCCGAATGTTTGTGAGTGTCGTTAACGTCTCGTGTAGTGTAGACGTTCGTTCTTTCTGGTTATCGATTTACCGTGTATACATACTTTCTCGTGTTATATTGTGCCAGCCAGGATGTTTGTGCGGTTTCCGGCGATTCTTGAGGTTGGGCGTTCCGCAATGCAATGAATTTCAGTCTGTTTTCGTAAAACAGATAGCAGTTCAACGGATAACATTTAACCAAAGATTTTGGTAATCCAGTTCGGCTGACAAGCAGCCGCGTTCAAAATGAACAAATGGTAAAAAAAGATCATACTAAATAATAAACCATCATGGTAAATAATTTACCACCAGTGAATAAATCGTGCGTTACGGGGAGATATTTTTTAAAACTAACATTTTTCCGCTTTCTCTGTGGACCGTGCGTCGTGACTACGCCAATGTCAGACCGCGTACGCGTCCTTTCAGATGCAATAGAAATTACATCAGTTGGACTGGGATGTCCTGCCTCATTCTCCGTGCTCACCGGACCTTGCTCGCACAGACTACCATCTTTTTCGCTCTCTACAAAATTTCCTTCATATAATAGTTTCAGTACGTTCGCATACCGGAAAGTTTGTCACATACGGGTTCACGAGTCCATTCATAAACGTATGAAAATTTTAGATACGCCTGTACACATTGGGCCCACCCTCTGCACACATACATGTACTACCATCTATTCGTATGCAAACTAGTACAGTAAATTTTCCCCCAATTGTCCTGCAATTTGTGCACAAAAATGGACGATTTGGGAAGAGGAGGCGCTTCGTTTTTATAGTCGTTGACAATCGGCAACTATAAAAATAATATAATCGTGTATAATAGAGTAGAATAGTTAAATGATTGAATAAGAATATAAAATATAGAATATATGGAATATATGGAATATATGGAAGAATAGATAGATAGAATAGATAGAATATATATAGAATATAGATAGAATATATAGAATATATAGATTATATAGAATATATAGAATATATAGATTATATAGATTATATAGAATATATAGAATATACAGAATATATAGAATATACAGCATATATAGAATATACAGAATATATAGAATATATAGATTATATAGAATATATAGAATATACAGAATATATAGAATATACAGAATATATAGAATATACAGAATATATAGAATATACAGAATATATAGAATATACAGAATATACAGAATATATAGAATATACAGAATATAGAACAGAATAATTAGATAATTGAATTAGAATATAAAATATTGAATATAGAACATATAGAATATATAGCATATATGAAATATATGGAATATATAGAATATATAAAAGATAGAGAATATATGAAATATATGGAATATATAGAATATATAAAAGATAGAGAATATAGTGAATATATAGAATATATAGAATATATAAAAGGTAGAGAATATAGTGAATATATAGAATATACAGAATATACAGAATGCATAGAATACATAGAATAAATCCAATATATAAAATATATAGAATAAACAGAATAACATTAATAGAACAATCGTATCTCCTATTCCCAAATCGTCCATTTTTCTTTTGTCCATTCTTCCCAGGAAAATTAGAAAGAATTTACTATACTAATAAGACAAGCGAACGCGAGAATACGGCAACGTTGCATTCGGGGCTAGCAGTTGATTCCTCTTGTCTATACACTGTGGAATGTCGTGCCGCGTTGCTTTTAGCGATTCCTAGTCTTTTCCTCCTTGTTGGCGTTAGAAAAATGGGGAAAGTTTTCAGGTTCTTACCACCTGAGAGAGTGCCCTGGGTATATATATATATATATATATATATATATATATATATATACACGTGATATATATGTACGTGATATACGCAACGTTGCCAAGTGTCCGTAACCTCGCCGCACTCGAGGTTTCCATAAACTTCCATCCTTCGAAAATTCGAGGAAATTGCTTGCTTTACATTAAGCTCATTCAGGAACTCGATAGCGAAGTACGCTTTTTTGCGTGTCAATGGGTCCTTATGAATGTTCTGCATTATGTATTAGCTTTCTTTTTTTTAGAGAATTCTCAAATTATTTCTCGGAAATACAGCTAGAAACGTAACTTTAGCGAAGCCTCGGTAAAGCAACAACGTGTCAAAGATCGAAACTTTCGAGGCGATTATATCGAATTTGAGATGCTGAAATTCCTTGAGATTTTAACAGGACGTAGATGACACTTAAATTAACGAACTAACAGAATTCCAACAAATTCTTAAACAAATCGCTTTCGGATACAACGACCTGAACGGGCAGAATTTTGAGTCAGAGGAGGCCCATAGAGCAATTTTCTTTATGGGAAAGCAGAGGATTTTTATAAACAAGGAATTATAAAGTTATGTAAACAAACGAGAAAAGGTTACAGGTGACAACGGCGAATGCATAATCGAGCGAAGACATTTCTTTATACGAACAAATTTGCTTTGCATTTACTTGTCAACAGCCGCGCGAACCTTCTGAACGACCGAAATATTAAAATTATTAACGAAAACTCTTCGGATTTATTCGAGAAACCTTATCAACTCTCTAATCGTAGATTAAAGCAAGCGCATTTGCCTAAAGTGTGTTCCTGAATGCTCGATTCTTCAATTTCCATCTGCCACGAATCTTGGCTGCTCGGTGTTCCGTAAAACTAAAGCGACGCCCGACGGTTCTCCAAACAATAACAGCTCTCGCACGAAGTTCAGTTAGTTCATGCACCGACTAAAATTTCGTTCGAACAAACGGAGTTAATAGAATTGGAATCGCACACGGTATATACGTATCGATTCGTCTTTTTTTCCCGCGTTAAGTCCTTTGTGCCACAATCGAGGCAGCGAAGTGTGCATACAGGATTCCCGTATCACGGCCATTGCAGAGTCGGGGAAAAAAACGTCCTAATATTTTCAAAGCTTCTATCTCGCATTCAACTTCCGTAAGCTTGCACGGAGTCGCAGTTCGTATCTGGCAACAGAAATTCGGCAATCCGAAAAAAATATTATATATAATATTCTATATAATATATATATATATATATATATATATATATATATATATATATATATATATATACTACTATATATATACTATATATATATATACTATTTTCACGAAGATTAAACGAAGTTAGCTGATAATAAAAATAGCTCGAAACTTCTTTCAAGGTAGCCAAGAAACTTGCACGATTTCAAAAAAAGAATATTATATATACTAAATAGTATATATATAATATTCTATACTATATAATATATATATACTATACTATATATACTATACTATATATACTAAATAGTATATATATATAATATTCTATACTATATAATATATATACTATACTATATATACTAAATAGTATATATATAATATTCTATACTATACTATATATACTACATAGTATATATATAATACTCTTTTTTTGAAATCGTGCAAGTTTCTTGGCTACCTTGAAAGAAGTTTCGAGCTATTTTTATTATCTGCTAACTTCGTCTATTCATCGTGAAAATTCGCCCCTCTGTATTGCTACGTTGCAATATTACGACGTCTTTTTTGCGACAAGAATTTGCGAGAGAAACCGTCATTCGAGCGAACCGAAACATTCTTATTGGGGTCGCGCGCGCACTCAAAGGCATCGGGAGCACTCCCCTAGGAAATTTTGAATAGATTATCGATAATTTTCTTATTTCCAATCAGGCGCGTCGATACAATATACTGCCGCGATACACTTTTCGACAAATTAATTCCGGATCTATATTTTAATTACTTGATATTTTAATATCTCGACGGAATCCATTGGAGTGTACATTGGAAAGTCACGAAAATAGAAACCCACAAGAAAGAGTTTAACCTTTTTATACTAAATCTAAAGTTTTTTGCATTTTGACGTATAATCTTTTTATTTTATTTTTTCTGCATAGCATATATACTCTATTTTAATATATTGGAAAGTATTTTTCCCCTTCAGTTCATATTTATTTTCCTTATTATTATTTTTATATTTTCTTAATTTTATTATTCTTATTCTTATTATATTTATTTTATTAATTATTAATAAGCACGTTTCTGTTTTCGTGCGATTAATTGTGATCAATTGTGCAATTGCCCCTCAGCTTGTGGACAAAAATGGTTAAATTGAGACGAAAGAGAGAGAGAGAGAGTGTGAAAATCGTGAGACTCGAATAATCGTATCTCCCTTCCCCAAATTGTCCATTTTCGTTAACAAGCCGAGGGACAATTGTGGAGAACTTACTGTACCAGCATACGTGCCGATTCTTATCGAAGTCTAATTTCGCTGGCGCAGCATCTAGGACCACGAATCGTCGCGAAATTGTGAGTCACCCGGTAATCCTCTATTATTCCCCGCGAGGTGGCTCGGATAATTGTCACGTGAGAACGAAGCGACGAGACTCTTCTCGACTTAAGCTATTTCTTCCGTTCGCGAGCGTCGGGGCGCTTCTCGCCTCGCGCTATCTTACCGCTTCCGTCTCGAGAGTGCAAATCGGTTTTTTGAGATTCCACTTGAATTCTAACTCGTCGTGCCTTCTTGGTATTACGTTTCGGTCGTGTAATATCGTCCCGACCGGCGGGGCCTGCAGACATTTTATTACGAGTCGAAATGACCCCGCGTTCGCATCTCTCGGCCATCGAAAACCATTCGTCTTCCAAGGGTTGAACGCGGTATAAATATTGTCTCGTCACAAACGCGGTAATCTCGAGATATTGACCTATTTGCAGTTCGAGCAAATAGTTCGAGCCGACCATTCGGATCGCATCGTTATCGATGAAATCTCGCGTCAAGTGGAGGGTTAAATACAGCGTCAAAGGATCATTCGGTTCCGCCGAAAATATCAAAATTCCCTCGGAGATTCCCTCGGTTCACGTCAAGAGATTTATGACGCAAGTGACGGAAATCCGTTACTTTTGAGCAAGTATAATACATTCGATCGATTTCCAACTGTCATTTAAATCTCGGGCAACATGGAATTCGCATTTCAAATCTTTTGGTGAATTTTGGAAAAAAGAAGTAAACTTAAAAATTGTAGACTTAAAAAATTTTCTTTTTTTATTTTTGGTTTCTCTTTTTGTATCTTTTTTAATATAATTTATATATAATTTTTATATATAATTATATATAATTTATATAATTTTATCACTCTCTCTAATTTAGGAATCTAATTCTTATCTGCTTGACACACAGATAAAACTAACCGGCGATTTCACATCGAAAAATCAAAAACTCACCCTCGGTTAAAGGGTTAATTGGTACCGGAGACGGGTCATCAGAAGCGGATTTATAATTTAGGTTGTAATTTTTTGCGGAACTTAAAAACGCTTTTTAGCCACCTATCTTCTGATTAGACGTCGTACGATGAGATACGATTACTTGTCACGCCGTAGTCCTCTGGGGTATCATTTATTTCCAGATGATTTATTGAGTATCTGTCTAGCACCTCCTAGACAGGTTAAGAGCTTCACTTTCAGGGACATTAAGTTATAACGTTATTTTCTTAATATGTCTTCTTTCATGCTGCTACTCGATGTTTACAACCTCTCAAGACATTCAAGTTCTCGCATCGTGAATATTTTTAAATGATATTACTTTAAAATGTAAAAATATAAAATAAAAATTTTCTACGCTAAATGCGATCCTTTTGTAGATCATATTCATGCTTTTGCAAATAATGTTCACTCTTCTGCAAATTGATCTTACGTATTTGTAATTATCTATAATTACAATATAATATATTCAATTTGAACCGTGAATGACATTTTATAAATAATTATATTGAGAATTTATGAGAATTAATTATCCGTAATGGAATTTGTATTGTTTTACAAATTAGTATATGAATTCACGTTAAATTTAAAAATTGAGTAAGAGACGGCCAATTTTGATCTACGAAAGGGTTAATTTTATGTGCAAACGGGTGAACACAAAAAATAAAAATTAAACGTAACAGCATATATTTGGCAATTTAATTTCCACACGGAATTGAATAACTTTTTAACGATAAATATTTGCATAAATATGTGCAATATTTGCATAAATATATGCAATATTTGCATAAATATTTGCATAAATATATGCAATAATTGCATAAATATTTGCATAAATATATGCAATATTTGCATAAATATTTGCAATATTTGCATAAATATTTGCAATATTTGCATAAATATTTGCATAAATATATGCAATATTTGCATAAATATTTGCATAAATATATGCAATATTTGCATTAATATATGCAATATTTGCATTAATATATGCAATATTTGTATAAATATTTGCAATATTTGCATAAATATTTGCAATATTTGCATAAATATTTGCAATATTTGCATAAATATTTGCATAAATATTTGCATAAATATTTGCATAAATATATGCAATATTTGCATTAATATATGCAATATTTGCATAAATATTTGCATAAATATTTGCATAAATATATGCAATATTTGCATTAATATATGCAATATTTGCATAAATATTTGCAATATTTGCATAAATATTTGCAATATTTGCATAAATATTTGCATAAATATATGCAATGTTTGCATAAATATTTGCATAAATATTTCCATAAAGACGAACACCAACTGTTCGCAGTTTCCAAGAGGCACTGTTAAACATTCCGAGGAGTAACAATATCACAGGATTCGTTTGCAACAATGTGTTTTCCATGGAAAATATATGCTGTTAGCATTTCTTGTACGATTTTACAGTGATCTGCCAGTGCACATACCAGCTGTTTATTAGCAAGCTGCGCGACGCGCCGGTTTACATACGTTTACGAGAAGATTATGCATGTATCTGTCGGATCGAACACACGCACAGTCGGATTAATATTTTCCCCCGGATGGTAAAATCGATGAGATAACGTTCCGACAGATCGTATGCTATCATGCACGATCTTATCTGTCGCCCGTTCAAATTCTGGCGCAAGCAAAATGACAAAGATGTGGCGCGCACGGTCAAACGCGATTACGTGCCATTAGAATGCCGACACGAATTACAGTTATTACGCGAGTAGTTAGTGAATTCTACAATGGACACTTCACTGTGTTATTATAGTTGATCAATTCAAACGCGCTTCGACTGTGAATGAATAACCAATGAAATTGTACAACGTGAATTGTGCTGGTGATTTCGAATGTGTTGAAAGTCATGTGCAACATTTCGTTTCGAGATAATTGAACTTTTACATTGAAACGTATTTAAAAGCGTATTTTTCTATTACAGCAGAAAATATTTTATGGATCGTATGATCTTCCAACGTCAAATTTATACATCATTGCACAGTTTCTTTAATAGCAAACGTGGGAACGTATCTTTCGAATACTTCAATGACTTACGTCATTTTCAAAATTGATAGTAAGTTCCTAGCATTGATTTACAATAAACGAAAATAGTGAATTTTATAAAAAAAATACAATAAAAAAATCGTCTTACTTATTTACTTATGTTCTATATATATTTTAATTTTGTTTATTACGTGTTGTATTTGTTATAATACATTATTAAATATTATTATTAATTGTAATACATTATTAAATATTATTATTAATTATAATATATTATTAAATTACTTAATAGTTAATAATGCTTAATTAATTGTTCAATGGTACTAACTATTTCAATAACTATACCAACAAGTCCACCTTAGTGTTGGTTGCTTCTTTCCATTAACTTGAAAAAAAAAGTGAAAAATATTAGCGCATTATTGAAATGTGAATTAACAATGGTTGAATCGTGTGGTTTCGCGCGCGCGCGCGAATGATCGTTACAACAAATTAATTAAAAGTTTCAATAGATGTTGCTGTACGGCATGTTGAGCCCGTCACATTTGCATTTTCGCTGAAAGCTTTTCGCGGCAGCACGAATTCGCCTCGCGGTATTGGATTTTATTGACTTTATTCGGAATAAGTAACCAGCGAAGAGAATTACTGGAACAGATTTTACTTCGTACAGGCCAAGAACATGTTCCTGCGAGTTCCACAGATGCGCGGAATCGACAACTATATTATCGCACAGTGGATACATATCTGCTTCCCGCATGTAACCTTCCTTAACGAGCTTCGTGTATTCACGAATATAAATTACAGAATTATGAGGAATCTCCCTCGACGTTGTCACTAGATCGCGAATTTTACGCGTTTATGGAAAAATTTAATTAACGAGAAGTACAATTAAAAAGGGGGAACAAATTTAGGGACGCTGATCGTGAATTAATATTAATATTAATATATATATAATACATATAATATAATATAATATAATATAATAAATATGATATAATATAATACAATATAATATAATAAATATGATATAATATAATACAATATAATATAATATAATATAATATAATATAATGTAATATAATATAATATAATCTAATATAATATAATATAATATAATATAATATAATATAATATAATATAATATAATATAATATAATATAATATAATATAATATAATATAATATAATATAATATAATATAATATAATATAATATATAATATAACATATAATATAATATATATATATATATATATAATAATACTATTAATAATATATATATTATTCAAGGTAGAATAGTAATATTATTTTCTAAGATTTAGCAAAGATCGAAGGATAATTACGCTTTAATTATGATAATGGAGCCGCGACATTAACGTCCAATAGAGTACTGTTTCGATTCCCTTCGTTGCTAATGAAGGTACATTCTGCTTTTCCAGGTCCTTGTAGAATTCCCAGAGTTTAGTAACACGTGTGCGAATATTAATGGCGGTACAGCGACTCCCATTAATATTTGGACAACTATTAAAGCTATTAAAACTATTACATAGCTAACAGAACTGTTAAAACTATAAGAACGAGGGTTTCTCATTCGTTTTGCCATTGCAAGTAATAGCGAAATTAAAAGGAATATTGTAACAATTAATAGAATATTATATAAAGTTATTACGTTTTAAAAAGTGTACGAATACTTTAGTCCGTCACTGTAGATCGCTATATATGATCACTATATGAATATTATAACAATTAATAGAATATCATATAAAGTTATTACGCTTTAAAAAGTGTACGAATACTTTAGTCCGTCACTGTAGATCGCTATAGATCACTGTTACCACTACCATATCGCGTATTCAATATCGCGAGGAGAGCTGCTATTATTAGGAAAATTAGTTTCAATATCATGTCAAGCAAAATAAAAGGGTAAGGTCGAGGAGAAAGTATGCTTATGTGGTATAATTTTAGCCGAAAGTGGCCAGGCAAAGAACTCCATTATACACATTAAAGCTGCGCTTCACATCCTCGTCATGCTATAATATCCTTTTTATTTGAAAATTGCATTGCGTATCATATTCAACATGAAATTACTCGACACGATCTGTATTAATTATACGCGTGCACATTTATTACGAGTATATTGAGCAATTCAATTCGCGTCATATTTCTAAAGCGAAAGAATGTAAATGTATATAATGTTATCGAAGCGATCTTCTTCGTTAATATGAACGCCAATGAGCGGAACTGCGTTTCGTGCGCTGGTTGGCTCGCGTCGGCTGATCTTTCGCCTCTCATTGGTCACTGCTTTTTCGTTAATAACTCGCAAACAAATTCACGGACTGCACTTTCGCCGAGGAAAAAGTTACTTCTAATGATCCCAGGAACCTCCCATTTCCGGATTGCGAGACATTTTTGGGGCATCCTGTATATACATATTATATATTATATATGTATACTACTTATTATAATAGTAAGTAGTATAATAAGTAGTAATAATAATAATAATAATAATATTACTATAATAATACTACTACTACATATATAATAGTAAGTAGTATAATAAATAGTAATAATAATAATAATAGTAATACTATAATACTACTATAATAATACTACTATATATATAGTAGTATACATATATAATAGTAAGTAGTATAATAAGTAGTAGTAATAATAATAATAATAATAATAATAATACTATAATACTACTACTAATAATACTACCACTATAATACTACTACTATAATACTACTATAATAATACTACTATATATATAGTAGTATACATATATAATAGTAAGTAGTATAATAAGTAGTAGTAATAATAATAATAATAATAATACTATAATACTACTACTAATAATACTACCACTATAATACTACTATAATAATACTACTATATATATAGTAGTATACATATATAATAGTAAGTAGTATAATAAGTAGTAATAATAATAATAATAATAAGTAGTATACATATATAATATATAATATGTAAATACAGGATATACATATATGAATGTTATATATAAACTCAATGATTCAGTATTCAATTACACGCTCGCAGACAAATGAAAAATTGCGGGGGTTCGTCGGTAATTTCGGGGGTCGTTCTAGTATTAATGCCACTCTTCATGTTATTTTTTCTGAGACCTGAAGGAATTCACATGCGAAAGGCTACTGTTTACTTTCGCATTAGCCTACTTTACCTTACACAGCGGCTGCGGTGTACAAATTCAACAGGATGGTCAATTTGCCGTCTGTCCGTGTACAAAGACGCATCTGTCCCAGTTCACCCCTCGACAAGTCGCCAATATGTCCCTGTCACGGTGTTCTATGGAATTCAAAGCGGAAATATGCATATAATTACGTTTTATTCATACTTCTGTGTGGTCGTAAATTTTGCGCTGCTTTCGGATTGCCACGTGCTTGTTTGCAGCAGCAATAACGTTGAAAATTTAGTTTTAATGAGTTCGTTTAATGTTTGCGCCCTTTAACCTCGGCACCATGTGGAGTTTGCATGCGAAAATCTTTTTAAATTAGACAGTCACTTTTTAATAAACGGCGATCACTCACTATGATCTTCATAATAAATAATATTATTTATATTAATAGTAACAATATTAATATATCCATGGTATTAATAATAATAATATTAATATATTCATAGTATTAATAATAACAATATTAATATATTCATAGTATTAATAATAATAATATTAATATATTCATAGTATTAATAATAATAATATTAATATATCCATGGTATTAATAATAACAATATTAATATATTCATAGTATTAATAATAATAATATTAATATATTCATAGTATTAATAATAATAATATTAATATATCCATGGTATTAATAATAATAATATTAACATATTAATAATAAGAATATTAATATATTCATAGCATTAATAATAATAATATTAATATATTAATAATATTATTTCGCTCTCAATAAAGAGCGACGACCTTGAGAACGCATTGAAAAATTAGCAAAACAGCTGTTGCTATCTTTTTAGTAAATAATGGGAAACAAAAATTTAGTTCGGCTTGAATATTCGCAGCCGGAAACTAATATAGTTTCCTTGGTCCTGCTGCAAGTAATGGCAACCCTAAAGATCTAACAGCAACGGATTCCAAGGTTTCCGCTGGATTAAGTATTGATCCAGCTAATGGGACACAGAGAGTGCATTGCTGGTAATAAAACTGCTTAGGCTATGGAATCCAAGCTCTTAGTACTAAAATGTGGGGTGTAATGATATTCCAGATCCGCTGCAAAATAGAGGCCTGTAATAGGTTTTAGGCGATGGCTGACAGGTTTTTAGCGTCAAGATCCCCTCGGGGCGAAGCTTTAACGCACCAGCGGATTAGTTCGGAGAAGTGTTGATGGTATTTAGTTAGTTTACAGTATACATTGTGAAACTTAGATGTCCTGTATTCGCTTAGGTTAAAGTTATCGCGGCGCATAGCTTCCAACGTGCGAGCAAACGCTATTGAAAGGATATTGCTGCTAGCAAGTTCTAACCTACAGGGTGTCCCGCATTTTTCCGTGCGTACCTCAGGAGTGTGTTCGAGTAATCAAAATAAGACTAAAATATTATACATAACAGAAAGTCCATAAAGATCATTAATTCGAGTATACCCTATCGGATCATGTGCTAGTTGTAATTTGTGGTACTGGCCGGAAATAGGATTTATTTATATATTTTTATATAATATATATTTTATATAAATTTATAAAATATATCTTATATATAATATATATTGATATATAATTTTATAAAATATATTTTATATATAATGTATATTGATATATAATTTCATAAAATATATTTTATATATAATATATATTGATATATAATTTTATAAAATATATTTTATATATAATATATATTGTGATATATAATTTCATAAAATATATTTTATATATAATATGTATTGATATATAATTTTATAAAATATATTTTATATATAATATATATTGATATTATAATTTCATAAAATATATTTTATATATAATATATATCGATATATAATTTTATATAAATTTATAAAATATATATTACATATATTTATATACTAAAGACTGCAAGTAGTTATTTTTTAAAATTTAACCTGACATATTTTGCGAAGAAATACAAAAGTTGAAACATCTTTGTCTCGAAAATGCGCGCATCAATCACGAAATGATGCCGCAGACGTAAACGGATCCGCGTTGACATAATCTCGGAACAACCATACCGCACGCTAGACTCTGATCGATAGCATTTGGAATTTACCAGCGGCATTGTGTCCGTGAAATCACAAATCTCAAACAAGATACACGATGTGCTGCCAATCCCAAAGGAAATTAATGAGACAAGCCTGTTTCCGTTACAGGAATTCTACGAGCCATCGATTATGATCGGACGAGCCCCGATGCAAAATGCATCGAGTTCCATAGGCGGCGAGAGAGTGAAGTAATTTAATGGCCACGACCGATTTATGTGTTTGTCTTCAGCGACGACTCGAATGAAGCGGAAACCCGCTTTCGAGCGAAACTTCGTTACATTGTTCGCCGCGAAATAGCAGAAAGCTGCGACAACGCGGTAATTTCTCCCTAATTCGCGCACAGATCGCGCGCAAAAATGGACAATTCGGGAAAAGAAGATACGGATTATTCGACGCCTTGCGTCTCGTTTTTTTTTATAATTGTGTAGTCGCTGGCACGACTCCTTTGCGCTAATTTTGCGGTGACTAATGTAACAAAGTTTCGTTCGAAAGGGGTCTCTGCTTCACTCGAGTTGTCGTCGTCGAGGCAAACACATAAATCGTTTTCGTGGCCATTAAATGTTGACTTTACCCTTTAATCTTTCTGTTTATCCAGAGAGTAGCAGAGTTGTACGATGAAGTGGCGGATACATAATCCTGTGTCTGTAAATGTTCCGAACGTGGTTGACGGACACTGGCTCGGCGTCAATATTGGTTACGATCCTTTATACAACCGTTAAATCCTCTGGACACGAGTAATTAATTACACGATCAACATTTGAATTGTTCGGCGTACGAACGGTGAAATTCATATGGGTATGAAAGTGAAATTTGGAAACAATTCGTGCATTGTCACACCGTAATTTCGTACTGAATTAAGTTAATAATGTTGTAATAATTTCTGTGCAACATTACGATACGTTGTTTGATCAGTAATTTAGCTTTTCTTGATGCAATGTCTATTGACGTATCGACTGTATCATCTCGACGGGTTTCCTTCGAAATATATAAAATATAATATAAATATATAAAACATAAATACATAAAATATAAATATATAAATATAAATATATAAAATATAATATAAATATTTAAAATATAATATAAGTATATAAAATATAAATATATAAATATATAAATATAAAAATATAAAATAAATATATAAATATATAAATATAAAAATATAAAATAAATATATAAATATATAAAAATATAAAATAAATATATTTGAGTGGATCAATTTAAACGGGTCACCCTGTATATCCGAATCATTGCTTTACCAAAATTTCTCTGACCGCACAGCGCTCTTATATCCAGACGAATCAAATAACCCAGTGTGCTATGACTCTTTTAGGTCACCTCGATCTGAGAAATTATCACCAATCCGGCGCGGCATGATGTTTGACCTAGTTCATTGCTTTTCAGTGCCGAATCTCTTTCAGCAAATCGACTTTATATTATTTATGAAAGAAACCACTTCTGGTTATTATATAACCTTTGATCAAGTAGAAACATGACCAACAAAACGATTTTACTCCTTGTCAACGCGCAGTTCATAATCACAATCGCGATACGTGTACCTGGCACACCATATTTGAACGAAAACAAATTAATTTAAACAAATGCGTGTCCCCCTGTAGCAAGCAAAAATAACTAAATAAAAAGGAGAAAAATATATGTCTCAAATACTTCAAGGATGCAGAGAAAATTCATGCGAAGTCTTAAATGCCGAACGATGTTCACGTAGATTAGGGCAACACAATCGTGATGGTTTTTCAGTTTGAGGGCGCCTCAAGGTCATCATATGCGCCTTGACGTCGCTTATGATACCGAGCCGTCAAAAATACATACATTCTGCAATTTAGTAGAGCGAAGGTTAGTTACATCAGATTTCCATCGAAATACAGTAATGCCTCCCTAATTGACGCTCAGATTGCGCACAAAAATGGACAATTTGGGAAGAGTAGATACGATTATTCGAGCCTTGCGGTTTATTTTTATAGTTATAAATTGTCCACAATTATAAAAACGAGCAGCAAGGCTCGAATAATCGTACCTCCTCTTCCCAAATTGTCCATTTTAGTGGATAATCTGAGCGTCAGTAAGGGAGACATTACTGTATTTCGATGGAAATCTGATGTAACTAACCTTCGCTTATTTTTATAGTTATAAATTGTCCACAACTATAAAAACGAGCCGCAAGGCTCGAATAATCGTGTCTCCTCTTCCCAAATTGTCCATTTTAGTGGACAATCTGAGCGTCAGTAAGGGAGACATTACTGTATTTCGATGGAAATCTGATGTAACTAACCTTCGCTTATTTTTATAGTTATAAATTGTCCATAATTATAAAAACGAGCCGCAAGGCTCGAATAATCGTGTCTCCTCTTCCCAAATTGTCCATTTTAGTGGACAATCTGAGCGTCAGTAAGGGAGACATTACTGTATTTCGATGGAAATCTGATCTAACTAACCTTTGCTTATTTTTATAGTTATAAATTGTCCATAATTATAAAAACGAGCCGCAAGGCTCGAATAATCGTGTCTCCTCTTCCCAAATTGTCCATTTTAGTGGACAATCTGAGCGTCAGTAAGGGAGACATTACTGTATTCTATATGCAGTATGAACTTTCCAATGGAAAAACAAGAGTAAGGGATGAGATTGAGAAGTTCAAAGGTGTCTTCGTGCTTCATTTTTCAAGAATATGAAACAAACGAGCGCTGTCTATTCGACGACATCGTGGAAATAATAATAAACTAAAATAATAATAAAACAAATAAACTAACCTTCGCTTATTTTTATAGTTATAAATTGACTACAATTATAAAAATGAGCCGCAAGGCTCGAATAATCTCGCTTCCCAAATTGTCCATTTTAGTGGACAATCTAAACGCCAGTAAGGGAGACATTACTGTATTCCATATGCAATATGAACTTTCCGATGGAAAAACAAGGATAAGGGATGAGATTGAGAAGTTCAAAAGTGTCTTCGTGCTTCATTTTTCAAGAATATGAAACAAACGAGCGCTGTTTATTCAACGACATCGTGGAAATAGTAATAAATTAAAATAATAATAAAACAAATAAACTAACCTTCGCTTATTTTTATAGTTATAAATTGACCACAATTATAAAAATGAACCGCAAGGCTCGAATAATCTCTCTTCCCAAATTGCCCATTTTAGTGGACAATCTGAGCGTCAGTAAGAGAGACATTACTGTACAGATTTTCTTGAGCCGTCCACATAATATTTTACTTTTAAGAAGTCAACATCCGTGTCCAGTTTGAAAAAAACGTATATTTCTTTAGTACCGTTATTTTAAGGCTTGCTAGTGCAGTCTCTTTTAAAATACCCGACTCGTTACCAGATAGACGTCGGTTCGACGTCGAACAGGTTTCGGAAGTTTCGAAAATCGATTACTGAACCGCGTACCTTTGCACGAGTCGACCGACATAACTAGAATCAAATGATAGACTAATAATAAATGGATGAAGAAGCATAAAAAGATCTCAAGTTCGGTTTGCTTTAAGAATTCTTCATGGATTTACTTTTAGGTCACGTTTCCTCTTCGACGTTTTCGCCGTTCAATTTTTTGTTTTCCAGCCCCATTCAAACTCCCGCAGAGATATATGCACGTACATTGACAGTTCGATACTCCAATGACACATTTCTGGCCGCGTTGCTTATCCTCGCATATATCCATAAATTCCTCCATGTTTCAGTTTCAATCCCGAATTTCCAAATTTGCGATAATCGATCCGCACGTTCCTATAATTCGTTATTTTCATCTTATCCATCGAATAGTACCTGACGGTGTGATTTTATGTTTCTGATAAATATATTTCCTGTATTGTTATCATTGACACAAATTAATTATTGGATTTCTCAAATAAATTAAATCCTATATCGAGTGTTCGTCCATTGGGAATAAAAATAACGTATATAATTTATATAATTTATATATTAATTTATACATATATTTCTATAATTTATAAATTTTAACGTATATAATTTATATAATTTTTATACTGCGTATAAAAATAACGTGTATAAAAAGTTAACTTTAGAAGGAATCGTATTGTTTAAAAGCTCCCAATCAAACTGTTTAAACTTGTTTAAAAGCTTCAAATGAAAAAAGCTCCAGAATCATTTTTGCAATATTCACCTCCGATCACAGCGAAAGTTGTTGTCGCTGCTACTAAACTAACTTTTAGTTACACACACTTTTCATGTAAATGTCACACTAATATCTGATTAATTTATTTAAATATTACATGAGTTAACGCAATAACGTTGCACCATTAAATCACAAGTTTTGTAATTAAACCCTAGCTGGATCAATAGCCTCGTTTATCATTGCACACAGAGACAACTAAATTGTTCCTCCTCGTCGTGAAAAATTCACAGTTACCTGTTTCAAAAACTCCGCGAAGGGGAGACGCTTTAACGCCGAAGTAAATGAAAAGTGGCTCGTGTGAAAGGTATTATTTATAAACACAGAGGTTAATGAGCTCTTTTAATCCTTGGCGCTCCGATTATTTTTTCAGTACCGCGTTGCCCGACACTTTTTTACGCGGCGAAGCGTTTCCTAATGAAAACTCTGGTTAAAAAAGAAACAAAAGAAAAAAAAATAGGCAACTTCTTACGAATCGTTTTCGTTTTATTTTATAAATACGCTTCACTTCGCTGTGAATAAGACTTCAATTTCATCCGTTGGTTTAGTTATCTCGAAACGCGGCATCCGGAATATGTATTCGATTGAAGCACTTTCTTGCGAATGTATCAGCAAGGAAAAAAATTCTATTGTGCTCCTTCGACCGATATTCTTGTTCACGTGGACGAGGCAATTGTGTCCATGTTGAGAGCGACTCTGGTAAAAGCCAGCAATTCATCCTTATTCAAATCGTGCCAGGATTGCCGAATAGAATTGTTTGATATTTCTTTCGGTCTCGGAGTATGTGCATTACATAGTAATACGTTTCTTCCACGATCGGTGAAAAACAATTTGAAATAACGTGTCGGTTCAACGAACTTGTGGTCCAGCGATTATTGATCATACAATAAAATTTATTCTTTCTGGCATTTCTAAATTTGCTACAACTTCACGCCGAACATCAAGAAATAGCATAAGAAAATTACTTTCTTTATTTATAATACTTTTTATAAGCTACAGTGGAGGCTATTTTGCGAGGTCGCTCTTACCTATAATAAATGGACGCTCTAACCCGGTCTTGGGGGAGAGGAGGGATGAGATTGTCCACATTTACGGTATTCTTGTATTTTGCTTGAAATTGGTAGTATGTATTTTAAATTGACGCAAAATATTGCTAATACTTTTTATGAGCTACAGTGGAGGCTATTTTCGAGGTCGCTCTTACCCATAATAAATGGACGCTTTAACCCGGTCTTGGGGGGAGGGGAGGGGTGAGATTGTCCATTTACAGTATTCTTGTATTTTGCTTGAAATTGATAGTATGTATTTTAAATTGATGCAAAATATTGCTAAAATATACGTTAAATTATTTAGAAATTCCTGTAATTGGCCTCTCATTGGTCACCATTTTTCGTCAATAATTAATATTATTAATATTAATATATATATAATTAATAATAATATTAATATTAATATATATGTATATTATATAATATATATATATATATATATATATATATATATATATATATATATATATATATATAATTAATATTAATATTATTATTAATATTATTAAAGCCGCGGATTCCATTTTCGCAAAGGAAAAAGTTGCTTCAAATCACCTCAGAAACCCTCCATTTCCATACCACGAGTCATTTCCAAGACACCCTGTACACCGCCGCCATTGCAGTCGTTAATCTCAACGCCTCGCAAAGCATAGTTGCTTGAATTCATAATTATCGATTTTACGAGCATTGCCATTCTTCGCTGGCCATCGCGGAAAAGAAACCGACCGGCATAAAAATTATCCTGCAATTACGTAAGAGGGTTTCTTGGGCCGTTCTCGTTACCCTCGATTCCATTTTTGCCCCGTTAAGTGCAAGGTCAGGATACGCAGAAGAGTTGATCCCCGGTATTGCGCTCGGATGAACGGCGCCGCGTTCCATTCTGAAGGCTTTCTCGTTTTAATCCCCCGATTTCAGGTCTGTCGACCGTGTGTACCTCGGTTTTTATGCGCCATTCAGCGGCCTTCAATGCGGTATATTAAGATTAACGACTGCACTCGTTATCCCGCCGACGTTTTCCGCTGCTATTCGCGGGACGCGCATCGTCTGTGTCGCGGTGCTCTGTTCGCGCGTCGCGACGGTCAGCCGAAATAAACGTTCTTTAAAACAATCCGCGAACGCGTTTCGACACGGTCGCTCGAATTAATTTCTTATTTATCGCTTCGAAAGTGTTTTCTATTCTATTCAGCTGGGATTCAATATACTTTTAATCGCTTCCGATAAAGCGCGGCGTTCTCGTAAATAATGAAGCCGCGGCTTCGACGCGTGAAACAGCTGGCGATAAATCCAGGCTTTATTAAGAAATCTCGCGGTCGTTCGACGACGATTAAAGCGCATCATGGCACGCTCGAATCATGCAGATCTAACATAATGTTGTTATAGGTTTCGCTCTGTATGATCGAAGTTCTTAACAAGGTAACTTTTTTTGCCGGTAACGTTTATGGAAGCGTAACGGGACGCGGACAAAGTTGACGCGACAGCATGAACGAAGTTTTTCTAACAAGCAGACTATTGTATAACTTATTCTGATAAAGTTCTTTTATCATTCGCTTAACACTTTCTGGCCGAGCGTAAAAGACAGTTCTTAGAATTTTATTGGACGATTCGCTGGACATTTTCACCCGAAGCGTCTTCGATCTACTTGACGACGCGGGAAAACGTGCGCGAGGGCGAAAGCGTTTCGGTGGAGCGATTATTGTGGAGGGGAAGATTTTTTCCTCAAGATCGTATTCATTGATCGGTAGAACGTTATAATTAGATTTGCGGACATTTATGCGAAGTGCCGCCTCGCGCCGACTGATCTCGCCTCTCATTGGTCGTTGTTTTTTTTTAATAAGGAAAAAAAAAAGAGTTACTCGAAATGACCACAGGAACTCCATACTTCTTGGAAGTATCATAATTTTGGGATATAATATATATATAATAATATAATAATAATATATAATATATATAATAATATATATAATATATAATAATATAATAATAATATATATAATATATAATAATATAATAATAATATATATAATATATAATAATATAATAATAATATATATAATATATAATATATAATAATATATATATAATTTGGGAGATAATAAATATTATTTTAGTTATTAAGATTTTATTTTAGGTTGCCCGCATAATTATGGGACACCCTGTATGGGTTAAATTGTGTTCTTAAAATATATCAAGGAAAAATTAATGAATCCATAGGGTGTGCTATTTTCTTAGCACCTGTATATCTAACATAGAACAGCGTTATTTTTAAGACTATTTATCAACCGACTATGAACTGTCTCCTTCACTTATTTTAACTTAATTATTTTTCACATTATTTTTTATTATTATTATTTTATTATTATACCTTGCTTATTGCAAGATCCCTGGCATTAAGGGTTAGCTGTAAACACGACTCCAGCGTGTTGCTATCGGACGCGAAGTATTAATATACCTGATTGTGATAGCTAGGAGAGTTCTTAAAGCTGCGTGCTTCTTTTAAAAAAAAAAACAGACTGTCAAGATTGTTAACATTGCCAGGTCTCAAAGTATTGATTTTTCAGTAAATTATTATTACATATTTTAGGTACACTTTTTGTAGGAACCAGTGTGAATTAATAGATGTGGACAAACATTTTTATAAACAACGGCACAGTCAAGTAAAATTATAATTATATTTATATTACTCATCCGTGAGAATATATCCGTGAGAATTTATCTCTATATCTCAGACCATAATTGATGGTCATGATTATAGTGCTCTTTTGTTATTTATATGACACCGTGTTACATTTTACGTACACACATGTCTCACGAATTGTGCGATATTAATGAAAAAAAATACAATATGCTTTTTATTCATAAATTTAATAATCAAAATCACATATTCGAAACATGTTCAAAATAGTTTCTCGTTTTTCCAAGGAAATGATGTAAGAATGAAATTCTAACGCTTCTTTCGTGCAGTTCTGTGTAACTTTAAACAATTAAAAATGTCAAAGACGAATATTATCAGCTAATATTTGAGGCTAGTAATAAGTAATAGAAAAAAAGTAAAGGGAGGTTATGTACACATTATTAAGTATATATTATAGTATTATTAAGTATATATTATAATTATATATTATAGTATTATTAAGTATATATTATAACTATATATTATAGTATTATTAAGTACATATTATAAGTATATACTACGTTCCTAAATTGTTTATTTATCTGTTTCAGGTAAGTGGCGGTCTATCGAAGCGACAACGAGCAATCGTTGACTAAATAGTAAGTTGACTAAACATCCGTTTTCTGTCGCGACCATTTATCATACGAAGTGGAATAGATCACTTATCATGTAAATTGACGGAGTTTATGTCCCGATAACGACGCGTGGCGCGTTATATATATATAGAGCCTGATGCAATTATCCACCTTTAAGGTAGAATCGATGAACTAAGGTGCCCCCCATCGTACAGCGTAAACGATTTACTGTATGAAACTCATCGGCGACGGTGCGAAGGTCAACTAAGCGACAGTTAATCGAAATGATCGTCCATCCTTTCTGAAGCAACAATAAAAGCGCACAGAGTAAACCGTCTTAATGGTCTTAGTTTCTCGAAGTTCGCATTTAAACTTTCAGGCCCGACGCGCCACTATAGTGGCTTTCGCGGATGTCATCTTTCAGAACGACGCGCCACTATAGTGGCTTTCGCGGATGTCATCTCTCTGGACGACGCGCCACTATAGTGGCTTGCTCTAGTAGCTCACTCGCTCATCGTTTGAATCAAATAATCGTCTTCATATGCATTGTTTCACATTTCTTTTTCCTTCACATCGATTTACAACAGTCTACAGGGTGTCCCAAAAATGTCTCGCAATCCGGAAATGGCGGGTTCCTCGGATCATTTGAAGCAACTTCTTCCTTTACAAAAATGTTCTCCGAGGCACCGTTAACGAGTTATTAACGAAAAACAGTGACCAATAAGAATCGAGTACGGCTGACGCGAGGCGGCCCAGCCAATCAGCGCGCGAAGCCCAGTTCCGCTCATTGGCTCGATCGCCTCGCGCCAGCCGAGCTCGCCTCTCATTGGTCACTGTTTTTCGTTAATAACTCGTTAACGGTGCCTCGGAGAACATTTTTGTAAAGGAAAAGGTTGCTTCAAATGGCCTGAGGAACCCGCCACTTTCGGATTGCGAGGCATTTTTGGGATTTCTAATATCTCGATTCTTGATATATTAGCCCTTTTAATATCTTGATTCTTGATATATTAGCCCTTCTAATACCTTGATTCTTGATATATTAGCCCTTCTAATACCTTGATTCTTGATATATTAGCCCTTCTAATACCTTGATTCTTGATATATTAGCCCTTCTAATACCTTGATTCTTGATATATTAGCCCTTCTAATATCTTGATTCTTGATATATTAGCCCTTCTAATATCTTGATTCTTGATATATTAGCCCTTCTAATATCTAGATTCTTGATATATCAGCCCTTCTAACAATTGACACCCTGTACATTCAGACAGAATATACCGTATCAGACTTTGTACAGTACACATCAGACTGTGCCGTCCAGAGAAATAGCCTCGCGCAGAATTCAGCCGCAGTAATACATTTGCTTACCCTATCTCCGACATACAGTAATGTCTCCCTTACTGACGCTCAGATTGTCCACTAAAATGTGTAATTTGGGAAGAGGAGATACGATTATTCTTGAGCCTTGCGGCTCGTTTTTATAATTATGGACAATTTATAACTATAAAAATAAACCGCAAGCCTCGAATAATCGTATCTCCTCTTCCCAAATTGTCCATTTTTGTGCGCAATCCGGGCGTCAATTAGAGAGACATTACTGTAACGATTTCTTTTCATATCTGTATGCTTTATCGCAGTGTGCAATATATGGAAAACCCTAACGCCGTTGATGTCCGTTTACAAGGCCCGATGGAAGCGTTCGAAGGTTTTAAACGAGAATCGTTTATCGTTACGCGTAACGATAACCATCCACGTGCCATCCTCGGAACGATTCCCTTCTGCTCCTATTCTACTTCGAAATCTTATTTCCAATCTTCCAAGGTAGCTCGTTACAGCAATCCTTTCCTTGATTTCTATCGAGTTTTGATTCTTCCTCCGTCGCCGGCGAGGAAACGTATCAATTCGTTGCTATTCTTTCAACATACAAGACTTTCCAAAAGCCCCGAAACGTTCACGTATCAAATAGAGCAAGATTTTTGTACAAAATGTTTCGGATAAAAGTGTGCAGATATCAAACATTCTATTTAATAGCCGCAATCGTTTGACCTTGATTGTACGAATGAAGGAAAAATCAGAAAACGTTCGGCTAACTTTAAAGCACAAAGTAAAGTTTGATCGCAATCTTGTTCGTTACTAAATACGTAAATAGCAAACGTTGAAGTGTACCATTTTGCGAATACTTTCACAGCGTCAAAGTATTGTATTTAATTAATCAGGCATTGTGTTTAATTGAATACAAAATGTAGTAGATAAATAAAATAGAAGATAATATATATATAGAAGATATAAAGGTAAATAAATAGTAGATAAACGCAGTAAATCGTCGCTGTCAACAGGTAGCCACCTTAGAGTTTTTCGCAGTCAGTTCGGAGGAACTAACAAAGAACGCGAGCACAAATAAAAGAGGAAGATCTGACGTTCTCTCGGTGTAATTTACATCCGAGCGAAGGCTGAACGGCACGGCGCCATCGTGTTCCTTTGAAGTGCTGCGAAACAGAAGAATTTCCAAGTAAAAATGTAAATTGTGAAAGATGCTGCCGAGTAATTGTACTAGATTAACGCTAGATTATTAAAAGTGATCCTTTGATGACTAGCTAGCCGTTTATTTATTATTGACACTACGTCGAACGTTTCAAACTGACTTGTTTATTATTAATACTAATTATACTAATTATATATATTATTATATTATTATAATTATATATATATATATATTATATTATAATATATAATAATATATAATATAATAATAATAATAATAATAATATAATAATAATATAAAATAATATATAATATAATAATAATAATAATAATAATATAATAATAATATAAAATAATATATAATATAATATATATAATATATATTATATTTTATATTATATTATCATCGATTATATTATATAATATATATTAAATTACAATTATTAATACTAGATCTATCAAACCGGTCAAAACGATCGCCTTCCGATTATTTTATTCAACAGTTGTTGATACCGTAAAAAATGCTTCTAGAAGAAATGATTAAATAAACCTCTTTGGTATACAGGCATGTACAGGGTGTCCCAAAAATGTCCCTCGATCCGGAAATAGCGGATTCCTGGGATCGTTCGAAGCAACCTTTTTCTTAGCGAAAATGCGACCCGCGGCTTCGTTGACGAGTAATTATGGAAAAACCGCGGACCAATCGGAGAGCGAGCACGGCAGACGAATTTCACAGCGAGGACGTGCGAAGCTTACAAATGGCGCTGACCCGACCGAAAATCCCTCACTGTTCGGCGCGGTCGTATACCTGCGATCAGCTGTGCACAGTTCGATTTAGTGGTTCAAGGTCGGCGCACCGCTCAGCGTAGTCTGCCATTCTTCCGAAAATAGTATGTCGTACTCGCTCTTTTATTGGTACCTGTTCTTCGTTGAAAATTCGTTAATTAAGTCGTGAACAATATTTTCACTAAGAAAAGAAATTACTTCAAATCACGCGACACCCTGTATATTACGATATAAATTTGTAGCCTAATCTGCTGTCTACTATTTCAGAGCAACATTCTGGAAAATTACGACTATTTGAATAATTATGAATATTTGTATAGTAACAATATGTTTAATTTATAATCTGCTGTCTACTATTTCAGAGCAACATTCTGGAAAATTACGACTATTTGAATAATTAAGAATATTTGTATAGTAACAATATGTTTAATTTATAATCTGCTGTCTACTATTTCAGAGCAACATTCTGGAAAATTACGACTATTTGAATAATTATGAATATTTGTATAGTAACAATATGTTTAATTTATAATCTGCTGTCTACTATTTCAGAGCAACATTCTGGAAAATTACGACTATTTAAATAATTATGAATATTTATATAGTAACAATATGTTTAATCGCAGCAGTGATTTTACTTGAAATATATTTGAAGCACAAATATACAACAGAAATGCAAACGAACATTTATACAAATCAGAAACTCGCAGAAATTCATTGAAAAAACAGCATAACATATTAAATAACAATGAAAAGTGTCCAACTGTTATCATTTATGAACAGAGCAACAAGTTAAAAACGATGAAGAATTTAGCATGGATATTCATACCGTAACAATATTTAACTGTGAGATCAATTTCGTTAACAATGTTATTCAAGCGAAATTTGCTGCTTAAATCTTTTCACCGCGTGGAATTGTTTCTTCCTTTCCTCCGATTCATCAGAAGCCACGGATATTCGAGAATATATATAAGTCTATTATTATCTATATAATATATATATTAGTACTTATATATATAACGCGATAATAGATATAATATATTATATATTATATTATATAATATTATAAATTATATATAAATTACATAAATTGTATAATATTATATAATATATTATAATATATTATCTATATACATATAAGTCTATTATTATCTATATTTAGTGAACACAATGTCGCTGGATCCGTGCAACCCTTGACTCAACTACACCACGGATTCTCTAACATGCGCCTACATATAAGCATCTATTTTTTTTTAGCGAGTGCGTATATTTTCTGTTCATTTTACACACAATATAGCCACGAGTGAAGGAGAACGGTGTGACCTAGAAAATGCTACGGTTAAAAAAGGTAGAAAGAGTATTGATCGCGATGATACAAAGAACCAGTTAGAGAGTTACGTTCTTCGAGAAAGACACGCGTTGAAGAAACGTTCGAAGGGACAGAGTCTTCTGGTCTATCCTTGACATAGACGTTGCTATTTTCTACTTGTTCTGCGACGTCGTCTGCGATGATAGAACTGTTATTTTCTGCTGAAAGGAAAGAACAACGTCCTCCTCCGAAAGCGGACGCAATCTATCAACTGCTGGAAGCAGGAACTTTCTGTTTCTTACGTACGAGTCGGCTGTAGTGACAGAAAAGCGATACTATCTATCCACGAAGGACAAGTGCACGCGTATCTCTAACATCTTACAGACTTTCGTGATCCACTGTGACTGCCTTACCGACCTAGAAATTGGCGACTCGTTAGAACACACTTTTCTTTCATACGCGACAGTCAGACAGGTGGACTAAAACGCGAGTGTCTAGCTCGGCAAAATAATGTTTGTCGTTAGATCTTCCGCCACGTGGATATAAACAGGGTATCCCAAAATTATGGGTACTCCAAAAATATCTCGCAATTCGGAAATGGGGGGTTCCTGAGGTCATTTGAAGTAACTTTTTCCTCAGCGAAAATGCAATCCGAGGCTTCGTTTGCGAGTTATTAAAGAAAAACACTGACCAATGAGAGGCGTGCTCGCCTGGCGCTAAGCGGCCGAGCCAATGGACAACGACTGGGCCTGAGCGCCTGGCGCCAGCCGTGCTCGTCTCTTATTGGTCAGCGTTTCTTGTTAATAACTCGTAAACGAAGCCGCGGATTGCATTTTCGCTGAGGAAAAAGTTACTTCGAATGAACTCGGGAACCCTTATTTCCGGATTGCGAGACATTTTTGGGACACCCTGTATACTATGTGTGCACAGCTATTATATTTTGCGTTTTTTAGGGTTTTCTAGTGGCATAATCGAGCAACATTTATTTGTCTATTCTTCGTTATATACATATATACTGGTTTACAGTGTATGAGCCGTTTATTTTGAAAGTGGCATAAGTCACTTTGTTTTTAAGTCGATATATTTAAGGGTTTGCGTTTTAACACGTTTGAAAATATGGATGCTAACTTTCGAGAAGATTTACTTGTATTTGTTATCTCAGGATACTGATATTTTTCTCAGTATAAATAATTTCGTATAGACATTAAAAAATCACCACTTTTCATTACGGTAAAGTGACTTATGCCACTTTCAAAATAAACGGCTCATATGTCATAAGGAAATCACAAATGATACTGTACAATCGCGTTTCAAACAGTTCGTCAAGTAACATAATGTTATTTTGAAGAAATCATTTGCAAAATACATACCCCTAAGTAATAAAACAGTGTGGGATTACGCGTGTTCAAGGGAGTATTCCAGTCTAGAACCTTCGAGAAATCAATTTTTTGTTATTTCATTTTCTGAAAGTATTTTTATTTTCTTAATATTTCCATCAATGGATATTGTTGAATTTGAAAAATTGACGAAGTTATAAGCTTTTGCGTGTGACTTATGCCACTTTCAAAATAAACGGAACGTTCTTCGCTGTTATAATGCTACCATTTCCGTGAAATCGAAGTGATTTATTTCATGAAATAAAAATTGGCAAGTTAGGATATACAATGTAGCGTATCTCTAATCTTTTTCAACTTTCGTCAATTCCACAGGCCGTCGCTGAAGGTATACAGTTTCGAATATGTTGGCGCGGAACTGCACGTTTAAATCTGGACAAATAATCCGGTCACCCGTGGATGTGTAACACAGCAATCAGCGTGTTAAACGTCCCGTAAAATGATCGGACAAAAGCTACTTGTTCTATACCATACACGGCGACAGTCACCGAAAATCGTACACCTAGGAATTCATCCGATTTTCTTTTATAAAACGTGATAATTGTAGGAAATTACTAAAACGCACGTATAGACATGTAGTTCGACACTTGTTTATTTAATGTATAACAACAGTAGACGGGGGAATCTCTATGGAGACATCTTACTATTTTTTTAATATTTATTTCGTCCCTGTAAAAATGCTGCGTGCCATAATAAACGATAATCGATACTGTGTTGGTAACATTACGAATATAATACTTATAATATAATATAATATTATATATAATTAATATTAATATTATATATAAATTAATATATTAATACTTATAATAATTTTAACAAACTTCAGATTCAGATAGACATCTTACGGGGTTTTCTGACTGTAGAACTACAGTCCGGGGGTTCTAACATCCCCTTACAATTTCAGTGTCGCGCTCGACGTTACCGATAGTGCATGAATCTGAGCACGTTAGCAAGAAGCGAATATTCTATATACTTCATTTCAGTATAATTATTTTTATGCATGTGTATGCTATATTTTTTATAATTTTTTTTTCTATTATTTTATAATAGATATATTATTATTTCTATACCTATTTATTTCTATAATTTTTTTTCTATAATTATATAATCGAGTAAAGTAAATCGCAATGCTTTTACACACTTTTTTCTAAAAACGAAAACAGCTTTAATTAATTTTTGAAATTTACAGTGCTTGCATTCATCTTCATTGTCTGATAGCACTTTTCAATAATGATACAGATTTTCTCTTGTATTCAGCTGTGATGACTCCCGTGTACATAAACTGCCGCATTCATCGAATTCTTGACTTTTGAGATTCTTCGAACTCATAACTTTTAGCATTCATGGAATTCAAAGGCTTTATCATCAAAAATGATTGTTACATTTCAAAGGAATTTTACATAATTAAATAATAATATTTACTTATAATATAAGTATATATTATATATAATAATAATATAAGTATATATTTACTTATAATATAATATAATAATATTTTTTAATAATATTTACATTTTCTACGGAAACATTGACATGGCAAATGTGCATTAATTAGCATTTATATTAAAGCGAGATGTTCATTGCACAAATCTTATTGCAAGAAATTGTGTCGATATGAGGATATTTGTTAACATTAATTTGAAACTAATAGTAATACTTCTACAAATAATACTTGTTTAATAAAATGCTTAATCTACGAAAGAAAATGTAGTGTATAGATTAAAAATCTATTTCTGAATTCCGATCACTTCTATAAGCAAGAAATAAATCACTGGGCATTTTCGTTACAAGCATTGATCGTTTAAATAAATCTATGAAATAAAATGCGACAACGTTATACATTTTGTATTTTGAATGCTGATAACGCGCACACTTTATCTGCTGCAAATTGATGTAGTTCGTTAGTTGACCGTTCCATTCAGGTAGAGTTCGCTATCGTATCGCAGTACATATTTACTATAGAGTCGGTAATTCAGAACCGTAGACGGAAATTGCATGGAATATTTGTGCAAATTTCAAGCCTGCGTTTCGAATTACCCGAAAACTCGTTCAACCGATGCTCCATTTCGACTGCAAAACGCAACCATAGACTTGCTCAACTTTGTATCCGCTGATAAGGCAGATACCTGGCGTTTTTCATGCGATAAACGACGCGAAAAGGAGCTTCTTTCATTTTGCATTCGAGGGATGGGTGCTTGGGTGCTTGTAATCGATTCACCTTACCGATGGTTGCCGAGGAAGTTGACGAGAAATTTCCGGTTACTTGGCGCTGCATTCGTGTCTGCCATTATTAGGAAAATTTAATACTGTCAAAATTTAAATTATGCCACAGTTTGTCGAATATTTTACAATGTTGTTGATTCTTAGTGTGTCTTTTATTATTTTATTTATTTCATTCGCCAACTCTTTGCATTAACCCCTTGTACTATAGCAACGAGCTAGGCTCGTGACGAAGATTTCATAATACAACCTGCTAAATATTAATGTTTTTTATTTGTTCTAAATCGAAAGAAAATTGGATTCTTCTGTTATTAAAATCTAGAAAAGAAAGTAAACGAAGATGTACAAGGAACAAAAATTGTCTCGTTTTATTAGAGAAATTATTAAGGACGAAGAAGGGGTAGCACAAAGGGTTAAGAATAGTGTTTATTCTCATAGTTTATATCATATTTTATATTATATTATTTATATTATATTTATTCAATAGTTTATTCTCAAAATTTATATTCAACAATACCTATTCGATAAAATAATAATTACGTATTTTACACGTCTTTCACGTTACGGCTTACTTCATTCGAATAATCGAACAGCAAGTGCATGCAGTACCATGTCCAATCATTAGGACTAAAGTATCCAGTAATTGGAACATGCATATACAACATATTGCTGTCCAATCACTGGGCCATCGAAATGGTGGTTGAAAATTTTATTTCCATGCAAACCTGTTCATAGATAAATGTAACTCTTAGTTAGTTAGTCTAACGTGTGACCAATAAATAACAGTAATTCTTTCCTTAATCGTACGATCACTGGGACATTTATGTACTCCAGAATTACGATCGAATTGCTCAAGGAATCATAATGATAAAAGTAATTAAATTACACCGCGATTCGTAATACAGATCATCATTGCATTAAATTACAAGGTACATTCAGTTACATTGTAAACCAATTACGTTGCAATTCGTAATTCATAGGAACAGCGACGCCGCGGTTCACGCGAAATTGCTTTTTGCACCGATCCGATTCCGCTCGATGATATCGACCCGCGGGTCCTTATCATTCATTTGTCATACCTACACAATCACGCTTTCACGCTCGCCTTCGTACCACTACGTTCGCACGTTCGACGCTGATTGTACAAGCGCAAGAAGCATGGCGAAGATTCGAGTTCGTGTTCGAATTAAATTATTTGTCGATCTATAATATTGGGTTGGCAACTAAGTAATTGCCGATTTGTTCAATGAAATAAAGAATTATTTTTTACTTGGAACGAAGTTTAATCTGTAATGTATTTTCCATTTTGTTCGATGACCTTTCGCCATCTCTCTGACAACTTGAAAATTCCACGCTCGTAGAAAGTCTGATCCTTTTCGGCCAAAAACTGAGTTAAGTGAGATTTTACAGCGTCATCATCGTTAAAAGTTTTACCACGAAGGGAGTTGTCCAGGGATCGAAATAAGTGGTAATCCAATGGCGCGAGATCAGGGCTATACGGTGGGTGTAACATCAATTCCCAACCAATATCCATCAATTTTTGCCGAGTGGACAAAGACGTGTGCGGCCTAGCATTGTCCTGCTGGAAAATGACACCTTTACGATTGACCAATACTGGTCGCTTTTCCTTGACCGCTGCATTCAATTTGTCCAGTTGCTAACATTCACGGATAATAAAAAATAACATAATAATAATAATAATAATTTTATAATATAACATTTACGGATATCATGAAAATGGGAGTGAGAGACATTTATAACTGAAATCGGCAATTACTTAGTTGCCAACCCAATATATTATCAAAACCTCCTCGTTGAGACTGAGGCTAATCCTTTTATTGGTTTCAATATTAACACTATGCCGTCCGGTGGCACCACGCTGGTGCCATGCAAAAACTATCTGTTGTATGCCGGTGGTACCACTTTGGTGCCATTTTAGAAAACTGAAATAACATTTGAACTATATCTTTTGGGTGTTAAAAAAGTCAGCAAGCTAACTATAGCATTGTGGTCGCTTTTCCTTGACCGCTGCATTCAATTTGTCCAGTTGCTAACATTCACGGATAATAAAAAATAACATAATAATAATAATAATAATTGTATAATATAACATTTACGGATATCATAAAAATAGGAGTGAGAGTCATCTATAACTGAAATCGGCAATTACTTAGTTGCCAACCCAATATTATATTTATTATTATACTGTTATATAAATGTCGACTTCATTTCTTTTTAGATTGAATTGTGCAACAGGGCTAATCGTTTAGCAGCTTATCGATAATAATATGACATTCGCCTAAGATTAATATACATTTTGTGCCCCGTTAATTTCGAGCCATTTTAGAGTTGCCAACCCAATATTTCCAATGTCACTTGGTTCATCCAAGACAGAATTAAAATCTACAGATTATGCAACTTCTGATAAATTGTTAAATCGTTAAATTAATTAAATTGTTAAATTAAATCGCTCTTCGAACCAATTTACCTCTTTTTCGATCAAAAAGTCATACCAACTTCTGACGTCTTGCGCTCAATTTTTTCGTGTTGGCACAACTCCTACACCTATTCCGAATTTTTAAAAAATTATGGTTATTACAAATATATAAAGTTCACAGTCCAACGATCGTGGAACATAATTATAAATGGCATTTCAGAGTGTCGTGCATTTATTTTTTTCCTGCGTTGGTGTTCGATAACGATACGAGAACGTTTCATTCGCCGCGGAGTAACGATCTCTGCGAAAAGACGTATCGATCACGGTTGCGACAAGAATACACGCGGAATTGTGAAGGAGTTCATCTTCAAGTGCTCTGCACCAGTCGGATATAACCAGGGAAATGAGAACCATGAGCAACGTCCTTCGATGCCCTTCGAAAGACACGATGAATCCTCGGAGACGTACGGAAAAGTCAAGTAACATCTTCCACTTCGACCATGACAGTTATTGCAATGTGGCACAGTAAATTCTCCCTAATTGACGCTCAGATTCTGCATGAAAATGGACAATTTTGGGAGAGCAGATACGATTATTGGAGCCTTGCGTCTCGTTTTTATAGTTATCGGCAATCGGTAATCTTCCGATCGAGGAAGAATTTATAGAATTTATTTATCAGTTATATAGAATTTATTTATCAATTAGATAGAATTTATTTATCAATTATATAGAATTTATTTATCAATTATATAGAATTTATTTATCAATTAGATAGGATTCACTCACTAAATTCGCTCATCATCTCGTATCTGTTTTGTCGGTGTTGACTAAATCATCTCAATATTTGTTTTCACATTTTTCTTATCATTTTAACAAATCGCGTATTTTGCAAAAATATTTTCACGTATTGTCTAGTAAATTAATTCCTCTAACATCTGAAAAAAGCCTAAGTCATTTGGTTAAATTTGCCAAAAATTTTCCCGTACATAATTATAAAAATAATTAATTTTAATTATAGAATTATTCCTACACGCAATAGTCATTATTAGTTTCGAATGGTGTTCGAATACTTTTGTGAGCTACTGTAATAAATGTTTCAATAGCAATTTTTCGGGATCGTCAGCACAATTTGCATTCGATTTGCTTAAGAGTTCGTCGTCCATTTTGTCTCTAAATTTCCATTTATCCACGTTCGCATTGAACTCGGCACTCGCGAACAAAGCTTCACGACAAATTTTGATAGAATATCTGCAGCGCAAACCGAGCGAACCTTACTCTCACGAAAACATGATCCTCTTGGAACAAGTTTTGCAGGACTTTTGCCTAGGAGTTATCCCCTTGTGGCAGCAAGCTTTTGCTCGGCGTTTGCTACGGATTTACATCGACGACTTGTGCAGCAAGTTTTCGAAGCAAATTCCAAGCCGCCATACTTTCGCATTAAGCTCGGAGTTCGTCGACGAAATTTGTTGAACAAATTTAACGCAAATTGGTTTTCTCGAGTGCAACCTAATTGACCGTCTTCCGTTTTCAAGTATGTTATACAATGCTTCGACGTTTGACAATATCTGTTGAGCGAAGGTTCAACATTTGAAATTGTTTAAGCCGAAATATTAGAAACAGAAATATCTCGAAAAACAATTGCAATCTCAAGGTACTATTTTATTCAACATTTAAATCTCGAGCAATCGTTAATCTCACCCGGATCTCAGAATATGGAAATTAAAATAATGAAAAATAAAAGATATATTATATATTATTATATATATATTATTATTATATATTATTATATATATTATTATTATATATTATTATATATATTATTATTATTATTATTATATATATATTATTATATATATTATTATTATATTATTTTCAACTATTATTTTCAACTGTTTCTGAAGACTATATCACAATTATAGTGCTAAAAAAAAAATATGTATATATATATATATTTTTTTTAGCACTATAATTGTGATATAGTCTTCAGAAACAGTTGAAAATAATATAATAATAATAATAATAATAATAATAATAATAATAATATATAATAACAATATATATATATCTTTTATAAAAATGTATATATATTTTTTTAGCACTATAATTGTGATATAGTTGAAAATAATATAATAATAATAATAATAATAATAATAATATATAATAATATATATATCTTTTATAAAAAAATATATATATTTTTTTTAGCACTATAATTGTGATATAGTCTTCAAAAACAGTTGCACAAAAGTTTTATGCAGTAAAATATAACTTTGGCAAAAATTGTCGAAGTTAATACCATAGTATTTATGACACTTATGACACATCGCGAGCTTATAGTTGAAAATATTCTTTTTCGCACAAGCTGTCAAAATATTATACATTCGTTTATTATAATGAAATCGTAAGAAATGAAATTACACGTATTCTTTGATTGATTCGTAGGGCACGTGAGCGACGTTACGTGGAAACGAATTAACAATCATAACTTAAGCAAAACTTTTCTTCTTCGATTATCGCGCGCACTCGAAAGTCTCCGTTCGAAAACACGCAATGAATAAAAGAGATTTCTTTTGCGGACGTTCGCGTTTGAAAAGCGAACGACGAGAGACATTCGCAGCTACAAACTTCTCGTATTGCCAATTACCTTTAGCGTTTCTGGTGTGCGACGTCGTTTGCCACCGTCTTCGCCCGGCTTCTTGCTCCTTTCCCCTTCCGCGACGTGTTGTATTAAATTGTATACTCTTGCAGTTATTGGCGATTTATTAAATCCCTATTGCCTTTTACGTCCGTGCTCTCGAGCACCATCAACAACGATTGGCAAATATCATCGAACACGAGAAATACTCGCGACGCGATAAAGTTCCGTTCGACGGCGTTTCTTCCCAATTTATTACGCACATCACGATTCTATTTCGAGGGCCGGAGGTTATGAATCCAAGTTACGTTGCCGGCCTGTTAGCAAAAATTGTTCTCGAGAGTGTACGAAAATTTATCGGAGAAGCGGGATAAATTGTCGTAGTATCCCCTTTTTACGCTCGTTTTAGCGATGAAAGGAACGTTTTCGTGATTTCAATGCCTTTAAATATTGCTGAGGATTAGGGAAAATTGTTTTTTCGATGCCACGGTGGTCCGGGGAGCGGTAATCTGCAGTCCGAAGCCAATTTTTTAAGGAATTGCCTTCGAATCGCCTTTGAATCGTGGCACGTGACCTGTGAATTGCCTTCGAATCGTGTCAAGTGACCTGCGAATTGCCTTCGAATCGTGGCACGTGGTTTCCGAATTGCCTTCGAATCGTGGCACGTGGCCTCTGAATTGCCTTCCAATCGTGTCACGTGGCCTCCGAATTGCCTTCGAATAATGTCACGTGGCCTCCGAATTGCCTTCGAATCGTGGCACGTGGTCTCCGAATTGCCTTCGAATAGTGTCACGTGGCCTGTGAATTGCCTTCGAATAGTGACGTGGTCTCCGAATTACCTTCGAATAGTGACACGTGGCCTCAAATTGCCTTCGAATCGTGGCACGTGGCCTCCGAATTGCCTTCGAATCGTGTCAAGTAATCTACGAATTGCCTTTGAATCGTGTCAAGTGATCTGCGAATTGTCTTCGAATCGTGTCAAGTGACCTGTGAATTGCTTTCGAATCGTGTCAAGTGACCTGTGAATTGCCTTCGAATAATGTCAAGTGACCTGCGAATTGCCTTCGAATAATGTCACGTGGCCTCCGAATTGCCCTCGAAACGTGGCAAAAAATTAGAATCAATTACTATGTACTCATATCAATGTGCACCGGCACGCTGGTCGCTGCTTTCTTCTGCCTATTGTCCCGAGTTTCCATAAAAAAGAGCCGCGAGGCTCGAAGAATCGTGTCTCAGCACGACTTAGTATTCTCGGATCTGCGCGTTTCGATCCCGACAGCAAACATTTCTGGGAGAAATTTACTGTACCGCCTCTGAGTTTTCGTGGTACTAAATTACGCAGCTGAGTGACAAAGGTGTACGCGAAAATAGGGCAACAAGTATTACGGTGAACAAATTCCGAGATCAATACGAAAGTGAACAACCAACCGTTTCTCAACCAACCGTACGAAGATACGCGACGCAATGCAGAACTTCTTCCGACAAGTATCAACCCGAAACCTCCACCAGGAAAGACAGGGCAATCCTTTCAAGAGAGAGAAAGAGAGAGAGAGAGAGAGAGAGAGACTCGGAACCGGAAACTCAAGGATAACCCACGAATGCCTACTAAAAACAAAATAGATGCAGCAATTTACGACACTCTACAAA